>NC_134582.1:39925000-40215000 GCF_037038515.1 Microtus pennsylvanicus
GACAGTCGCTTTTAAATGTGCAATTATTCAATGGAAATTGGGCCTTATTTCCAAAGTTTCAATTCTGTTCCTACAATGCCACCACTGTTAACAAATGCTAGGGTGTCCTTTAAGGGGTTTTCTCAGCTTGCACAGGTTCCTTTCTGGCAGCAGGACAACACAGTATCATTGGGACAGGAGCGGGTTTTCTGGTGACTCCATCGTGTCTGTCCATTCATAAAACATACAGAGGTCTAATTATTTTAAGTTGTTCATTCGTCTTTCGTTGTCTCAAAAATACTGCCCAAGTAGTGAAAGGTAATTTAATTATCTACTACCAAAAGCACAACCCCAGATATCTTCAATGGGCTTTTGTGCTTATGTTTGCAGGCTTAATTCATGGGAAGAGAACTGTTGGCCAAATGTATGCCAGCTTTCTAACATGAAGCTGTGGGGATGCCAGCAGTCCTGCAAAGATACAGCACCAATCTCCCTTCATATCATTGACATACGAGAGTGTCCTAGGTAGGGTTACTGTTGCTGCAATGAAGCACCATGACCAAAAGTAAATTGGAGATGAAAGGGTTGATTTGACTTATACTTCCACATCACTGTTCACCATTGAAGGACATCACAAAAGGATCACAAATAGGGCAGGATCCTAGAGGCAAGAGCTGATCCAGAGGCCATGGAGGGGTGCTGCTTACTGACTTGCTCTTCCTGTCTTGCTCAGCCTGCTTTCTTATAGGTCTCAGGACCACTATCCCTGGGGTGGTCCCACCTACAAAAGGCTGGGCCCTCCCACATCCATTATGAATTGAGGCACTACTCTACAGGCTTGCCTTCTGATCAATCTTATAGGTATTTTCTCATTTAGGTTCCCTTCTTTCCATTGACACTATCCTGTGTCAAGTTGACTAGTAAACTAGTCAGTGCAAGGAGTAATTTTTATCTTGCCAGCCTTACTACACACAATTGCCCTGATTTTGCAAGACAAAGAGATGGATATATTGACTTACTTTATTTCTTTAATGAGTCAAGGTGAATAGATATATATTTTTTGGCAAACTGTCTATTCACATATTTGCCTATTTGAATTACTTGTTAGTCATTTTGACTTGGATGTGCACTTAAACTTAAGTAAATTAATTCATTATAAAATATCAGGGAAAATTTTCTTGGCTATCCCTTTGAACATATTTAAATAATTGAGATTTTACAGTAAAATGTATTAATCTTTTTGACCTTTCTATGTTTATCTTTTTATTTCAAAATTGCTTTTAAAAATATGCCCTTATATTTTAAGTTAAAATATTTTTTATAGAAAGATGTGCCTATTAATTACTCATTTAAAAAATTTATTTACTCTGGTTGGAAGGGTGTGAGAATGTCACCATGTACAACTGGAGGTCACAGGACAATGCGCCAGGATCAGCTCTCTCCCTCCAGGTCATTGAACTCAAGTTGTTGCCTTGAGGTCAGGCTTCTTTACCTGCTGAGGCATCTTGCTGGCCTTTTAAAGCTTTTGGCATGGCTCTGTAATATCAACACTTTGTTTTTTAAATCTTTTTCTATGGTTTGAATATGAAGTGTAACTTGCTTTGTCTACCCTCATACACAAAACCAGACAGCTTCTAAATTCCAAGAATCTAAACAAATCCATATGCATGGATGGATGTCAATCCCATTTCAAAGGCGGACACTCTGGCATTCTTTGGATGACTTTTGGCTTTAAGTAAGTCTTCTGAATCTTGCTTATGCTGATAAAATACAATGCTAATTTCTGATGGTTCCAGTTGATAGGATATTAAGTCAGGACAGTCTGACTTGGGTTAAGAGCACCAAAATAAGACAATTTCTCAGAAAACAGAAAGAAAAAACGAAGCAAAGTCCTACCTGCTTTTTTTCTGATCCTTTTGTCTACAGTCTTTCTACCTAAATGTGGTGCCATTTAGTTCTGTGCTCTCTAAGGATTGATATAGGTATGAATAATTTGCATTGGTATGGATTTTAAGGTCAATTTTGTTATATGTATAAATGTTTCTGATGTAACTTTTACTTGATAACTGTTTTGTTATATGTAATTTTACTATGTTAAAGTTAAAGCCTTTTTTTTTTGTTTAAACCGAAAAAGGGGAAATGATGGAGGAAGGTCATTGGTTAAAATAAAAGAAGCTGCTTGGCTCTCATTGGTTAGGAGATAGGTGGGAGGAGTAAACAGAACAGAATGCTGGGAGGAAGAGGAAGTGAGGTCAGACTTGACAGCTCTCCTCTCCAGAGCAGATGCCTTCAGGAGAGATGCCATGCTACCTGCTCCAGGGAAGACGCACGCTATGAAGCTCCGACCAGGATGGACTTAGGATAGAATCTTCCCGGTAAGACTGGTGCTATACAGATGATAAGAAATGGGCTAGTCCAGGTGGGAGAGTTAGCCTAGAAGATGCTAGGTAGAAATGAGCCAAGCAGTTTTTAAAAGAATACAGTGTCCGAGTAATTATTTTGGGTAAAGCTAGCCGGGCAGGCAGCTGGGGCGTTTGGGGACGCAGCCCCGCCACCCATATTACTACAAAGGATAAAGTCAATTCAACATGGAGTCACAATTGCTCAGCTGTCCACACACCCCACTTTATCCTCCAGCCTGCAAACTCCTTTATTTTCCTTCCTGGGAAAGTAGAAGACCATCGTGTGGTAAAAGTCAGCAAAGACAATGCTCATTGAACTTGGCTTATGCTCAATGAAAATACAGTCATTGATGACTCAGCCAGCAGCTGGGAGCTCGGTCCTAGGCCCTGAGAAGTCTGCTGGAACTTTCAGTCTAATGGGACAAGAAAATAATTCATCCTAGTCAACATCCAGCCTTGTGTAAAGAGTACCCATCGTTATTCTAAGCATGTGCCGCCATAATTATCCCAACATTCCACCATGTCTACAAAGCAGTGCTACTATAATTGCTATTCTTTTTTAAAGATGGGCCAACTGCAGCAGAGAAATTAAGCAATTTTTCCAAGGCCGGAGTGGCAGAGTAATAGAGTGAGAATTCAAATGAACTCTGCCGCCACCCTCCAGCCCTGATCTCTGCTGCCTTCCATTAAATGCAATCACCTGTAATTCCCTTTCTTTTGCATATGCAAGGCCTGACTTCCCATAGCACTTATATCTGTTTCCACTTTTCTTAAGTAATACTTGTAGTTTTGATGGGTGCTACCTTGAAAGCCAAGCCCCACAGACTGTTTGCAGTCAGTCCCATGACTGTCAATCATCCCATCCCACATATATCCCTAGCCAGAAACTTTGGTCTAGATGTTAGATTGTAACTCAAGCCATTCTATTCTATACCTGTACAGGGATGACAATTTCCTGACATAGAAATGTATGTCTTTCTCTTTATGTCATTGATATCCAGAAAATGAAATCAACTGGCTTTATACCAAGGAAAGGGGTCCTCAGTTAAACAGTACAAAACCAATATATGGCATTTATTAGAATCATAAAAGAGGGGCACACCCCCATGGCTTCATGTTTAGAAAGGTCTGATTTTGATTTCCCATTCAAGTATCTCCAATATTCTTTCATTAATTCTAATTTTATCCATTTATTTGATTTATTTTGAATGGGGACATCAAACTCATTATTTGAATCGTCCTGATCCTCCCAAGTACTGGGATTACAGGAATTTACCAAACCTGGTCAAATGTTAACTTTTTAAATTATAACTAATTCAAATTCAAGGTAATGGTGATGTGATTATTGCTCTAGGAAGATCAGAGTCCTGTAAAGAAGACAAGCTCGGCCCCTCCAGGAGAACCCCCTGAAGCACCCTAAAGCACCTGCTCTAAGTGTCCAGTCCATCTTCTTCTTACAACTTTTGCTCGTCTTTTGATTGCTGCATTAGTATCCTGATTTGTTTTCTGCTACTATACCACAGTTTCTGAGACCGGAAATTTACTAAAAAAAAAAAAAAAAAAAAAAAAAAGCAAACAGAGTTTTATTCAACTCATGGTTTAGAGAGTGGGAATGCCAAGAATAAGCTACATGGGCATGTGTTTAGGGTTCCCTTGCATTATAACATGGTACAGGGGATCATGTGGTGACACAAAGCACACAGTACCTCTTTTTCTGGAGCATGCTATTTCCTCCTGCCAGGTAAGTATGTCTTCTCTTCACAATCTTGTGAAGCCACAAGTCCTGTCACATTGTCATCTTAATGATATTATCTGATTCAATTAAATCCCCATAGCTTCATTCCAAATACTATCAATGTGTTGCTCTTGGTATTGAGTTCCCAACACAAGAAAATCTGGGACTCATTGAAACCATAGCAACTGAGGTATCAGAAAGAATCCAATGAAAAGCAATGAAAATTTGCTTTTTCTATAGACATGAACAGACATTTGTTGAATCTCAATGGGACACAGATGATAACCAAACAAACAATCCTAGGCAAGTCTAGTTTGGTGACCCAAATGAGTTGATTTTGTTTACTTAAAGAAGTATCTGTCACTCAAAAACTACACCACTGAAAAGGGAACCTGGGAAAGCTCCATCCCTGGAGCTCCCTGCACAGACTGTGGGCAGGATCTGGTGTGAGAATCTCTTTCTCGAGCAATTATAATTGCTTCTATCACTTTGGGGAGGGGCGCATGAGTGCAGAGTGTCAGCTAGAACATGCCTAGCACAAGTCTGCAAGGGTTTATTTAGGAAAACTGTTCTTTACAGTAAAACACACAGTATTTCTAAGGCTGGAAAATGTTACTTACTTTTTCTTCTTACTTGAGAAGATTAAAAAGTTTCAAAGAAAGACAACACTCATCAGACCTTCCAAAACATGGGGCAGTTTAACAGCTAGCCCAGTAAAGAGGGGCAGCAAGGGTCCACTGACAAAGTGACCCGAGTCCCTCGGAGAAGGGGTTATTAAGGGACAAGTGATTGAAATTACTACCTGAAATCTCCATTTCCACCCTCATCCCATCCTTAAGTCTCAAGCAGATTTATGGTTTTTCACATAAAGGATTGATAAAAATACATCTACACTGCCTCCAGCATGCCACATCTTGAGTTATGTTCATTATATTTATACCTGCAATCATGTGTATCATCCAGACATGTTAATATAAATTATTTTATATAATCTTGCCCAAACAGCACGAAGTAGCAGTACTATTAGTGTTTTGTTTTTGAGTTATATACACTCAGAAAATGAAATCCCCCAATATTGGGGCTCAGACTTCACTCCAACTTTGTATGGCCCCAAGTTCTATGTTTCAGTATGATGAGCCTGAGATCCAGAGTATATTAGCAAAACTATGAAACTCTTGAGTTTAGATTTTGGCTATGCTACTACTTAGGAGTTAGCAATATGAAGCACAGTATTTAATGTCTCTTCAATTCAACTTCTTCCTCTGTAAGATTCTAATCACATAGAGTCCAGTTTTTAAAATTATTATTGAATCTAGAAAACATAAGCTATAGCAACGGAGTGGATTACATGTCTTCAGCAGAGTAAAAGCCAATGAATGAATTGATATTATTACTGCTTTTGCTTTTGCTGTTGGTACCAGATAAGTTATCTTAACATTAGCCCAGAATTGCTCTTTTATTAACAAAATATTAAGCAAAATGATAGAGAAGTTGATAGAGGATTTTAGGTATCAAGAGCATATGCTAAATGAAAAAAGACATCAGGTATATCTTTTTTCCATTACCTAAAGCCATTCAAATAGCATGCTTAATAACACTTGGTAACTAAGAGAGCCGGAATAAAGTGCTTAGATGACTTTGGAAGAAAAATATGAAACATCTTTTGCTTATTATTCCCTAGCACATCATTATTAATATTGTGTGTGTCCTAAGAGGTCACACCAACAACATATTGCTAAAAGACCTTTTGGACCAGCAAGATGGCTCAGCAAGTAAAGCAAGTACCACCAAGTCTAACAACCTGAATTCTGTCTCTGGGACCCAGATAATGGAAAGAGAGAGCCCACTCTTACAAGTTGCCCTCTGGCTTTCTGTGACACACATGCACATGCATAAACAAACAAACAAATAAATAAAATGAAACTTATTAAGGCTTCTTAGTGGGGTAGATAGTAAGAATATTCGGATATTTTTCTGATACGATTACAAGTTCAGGTTTCTTAACAGATACTGGATTTCTTAAAGCCTCAAAGCTTCAGTTACTTTCAGAATGAGTTGAAAGTGTTGAGAGCTGCCATTTTTGCAGTCCATCCACTTTACACACACCAAGCCTCCTCGGTAAGGGCATGGGTAGAAGCTCTACAGCATCTGAGGGTAATTAATATGAGAGCCAGGGGATATTTGCTTTGTCAGAGCTGCACGATCTTTGAACAGAAGTAAGTGTATTTCACTATGGCAACAGAAAGGCACCAAAATTAAATCACAGCCTGACAGTGATAGACTCGTGGCCCCTTTTCTAACCCTGAGTGCTTATAAGAATGGACACGGCATGATTGGCTGGGGAAAGAAGAAAAGGGCCTGGCAAATTTGAGGTACCACTTAAGAAGATAATTCATCAGGTCTGTTGTACAGTTGTGCATGAATCCGATGAGTGTCTCATCTGCTTTGTTGCATCTCACATGGAATCACTTAGCAAGAAGTGCTTGCTTATAGCCTTTTAGGACAGTCACAGTAAGACAGGAAAGAAGCTAAAATCACGCCCCCAGAAGGCACAGCTGTGCTGGAGAGTCAAATCAGCAAGACTTCAGTGAGCATCTGGGTGCCTGGGACTCTGTAAGCACTGATAGGAAAAGCTAAGGAGAGTTGGACTCAGTCATGTCCTCAGGAAACCTGTGCTCTCCAAGGGGTAGGAGGCTGAAACACAGTAGAGAAGATTCGGCAGTCTGAGAGCATCAAACCCGGATTAGAATACCTTGTCCATTTTCATGATTTTATTTCCCTGTAGCATGTGTGTCAATCAAATTCACTCATTTTTCTGGGAAAAAATAAGATGGACGATAGATGGATAGATAGATAGATAGATAGATAGATAGATAGATAGATAGATAGATAGATAGATAGATAGATAGATAGATAGATAGATGGATAGATGGGTAGATAGATGGATAGATAGACAGATGATAGAGATAGATAGATGATAGATGATAGATAGATAGATAGATTGATGATAGATAGATAGATTAGATAGATAGATAGATAGATAGATAGATAGATAGATAGATAGATAGATAGATAGATGTGATAGAGCAATATGATTAACATGATAGATTGACAGAGAGAATATATATGATGAAAGATGATAGATTCCTAGTTAGCAATAACTGTCAAGTTGACATAGCCTAGAATCACCTGAAAAGACAGCCTCAGCTGAGAAATTGTCTTTGTCAGAGCATGTCTGTTAGGGATTATTTTGAGGGTTAATTGATGTAGAAGGGCACAGTCCACTGTGGGAGGTACTAATCCCTGCACAGGAGGTTCTGGACTGTATATACAAGTTAACGAAGTATGAGTCTGTGAGCAAGGCCACAAGCAGCGCTCTTTCATGCCTTCTCTTCAGCTCCTGCCTCGACTTCCTTCAGTGGTGGACTATAAACTATAAACTAAAAGAAGCTTTTTTTCTGCCCTAAATTGCTTTTTGTCATGGTACTTGTCCTATCGACAAAATGAAACCAAAACAGGTAGATAGCTAGAAAGACAGAATGATGGATAGATGGATAGATAGATGGACAGATGGACAGACAGTCAAGAAAGCATATATGAGCAGTTTTATGTTAGTTCAGCTTTAGTCGTGTTGTGGACCTTAAGAAACGTGAGCGAATGGCTTTATTTCTTAGGCTTTAATGAGGACTGAATGTTTTGATAAAAGATAAAAATGGTTTGATTCAGCAAGGGTTGCATTAGACTTCTAGAGCCTCCGGTTATAAGAGACTGGAAAATGTAGGTGGCCTGTCTCAGCTTCCAATATCTTGCTTACAATAAAAGATTGTTTTTTAATTTAAAAATGTTTTGAGTGTAAACATACAGTGCAGTAGAAAAAAATAAAGCTACCTAAAGATAACCATTACTAGTATTATTTATTTACAATTATTTTATTTTAATTTGTTAAGTTTTTTTAACTAACAAAATCTATGCTTATAAATAATCAAATATTTGTAAAGGATTTTTATGCAAAAATAAGAGTTGTGCTACTCTTTGTTCTCCCATTTGTTCCCACTTAGAAGCAATTATTCCGCCCTCTTTCAACTAATTCATGGGTAGTTCCCACCACATCTTGAAACCATGAACCTTTATTGTCCATTTTTCTTCTCAGTGTTAGTCCTTAGTTACTGAATTTCAAAGACTGCTGAAGATTGTCTTATTTGCTCCGTCTCTTGGTTTTAAAGCTAGCATGATCCCATCTTTCCAATACGATTGTATCTGCCGCACTCATTTCAACAATCCTTATTCCAGTTCTTCTGACTGAATAATTGCAAGCCACATCAGTGTCATGTAGTGAACCAGGATTCTCTTGTTGTGATTGGTTATGTGTGCTACTCTTGCCCAGTTTTTATTTCCTCCAGGGTGATTGTCTTGTTCACATGTGTTCTTACTTGTCCTTTTTCTTTTAATTTCTAAACTCAGTAGTCTAATCCCTTTGTTTGTTTCAGTTCATATTAATATCTTCATGGATGTCCCCAGGAGTCCTCTGACCTGTACCAGTCAGCTCAATGTCTTTGCTGGGCAGGTCCTCCCGAGCTGTCCTTCATCCTTACCCTAGGACCGTTCAGCATCTTTAGCAACCATATCCTACAGCAGCTTTATATGAAATTTTATACAGATACAATTGGGGGGTGGAATTCAAGACAGGGTTTCTCTGTAGCTTTGGAGCCTGTCCTGGAACTCACTCTGTAAACCAGGCTGGCCTCAAACTCACAGAGATCCACCTGTCTCTGCCTCCCAAAGTGCTGGTATTAAAGGCGTGCTCTACCACTGCTGGGCTATAGGTACAATGTTTAAAAATAGTGAAAACTCTTTTTATATGCTGACTGGTATTTTGGTTCTGTGTTGAATATCAGTATCAGAAATTGCATTTTCTTTCAGAACTCAAAGGCGCTACTTTCCTTCATGGCCAACTTTTAATGTTGCCAATGACTATTTTAATGGTGGTTTCACTGGGCCAGAATTTTCTACTCCAGAACCTAACCATATACTTATGTTGACTATTTTCAAATTTCATGACAGCATGAACATGTAATATCAATTCCAAGGTCATTTTTGTAAATTATAGTGTTGATCCCTTCTTCCCTCTATGCTTGCTTTCTCCCTCTCTGTACTTTGTGGCTGCTGTTGTTGCCTATAATTTTGAACCATGGTCTCACTGTGTAGCCCAGGTTGACTCTGAACTCAGAATCTCCTGCCCTAGCACTTCACGCTCTGTGATTGCACACCTGTCCCACTACACCTACTATTTCCTCACCTTGTACAGTTTAGGAATGACAACTCTTCTTACACTGCCCTTAAATGGTCTCAGACTTGTCTTTTTACCTCCGATCTCTGTTTTCTTGTTCTAACAAACTTCCCTAAATGTATTTTCTTAATCATCTTTGAATTTTTTCACTTACCCTAAAAGATGCTTTTGCAAAACTAATATTTGCTTTCTGGCTATTACTCCACCATCATTCCTCTGCATTCATTGTTCTGGATCTTTTTCTCTCTCACCAATAAGATTTGCCCGAAGTTGTTTCCATTTATCCATGTAAATCTGCTTTATCTTTTACAAGTCATGTTAGAACCTTTCACAGGTGCCTGAAATCCTCATATTTCATTAGTGCAGCCCATTGGACACTCTAAGCACATGGATCTTGGGAGCAGTAAATACCTCTATAGAACCTTTAGATGGCCATAGCTGGGATACAGACTTACAAAAGACTCTAAAAGTTCTTCAGAGCGTATGCGAGTTGAACTACCACTCTGAGAAGTGCAGGGAGAGTGGGAAGGGAGGACCATAGCAGCAGTAGGCAGTGCCTGTCTGCCCAGTCCCTCTGTCTTCTTTAGCCATCCCAAGGTCCTCACTAAGCACACTTCTTTTTCAGAGGAAAAGCCACACAACAGCATGAGCAGTCAGTTGTTTTCTATTGGTTTGTTTGTGTTGTTCCTTTTCCCCTGCCTGACAGGGTATTAGAAGGAATAAATTTCTGGACAGAGAGGCAAATACTCCTGGTTTTAGATCTCACCATTGACCTCTGCTCTAGAGGCTCCTGACAGTGCACTTCCTAATCACTGGGGGCTTTAGGTGGTGAATCAACTCACGACCAAGATCTCTCCATAGTACTTAAATCTTGATTCTCGTGACTATAGTCTGTCTGCTCTCTAGTTTTTGCCCTATTAATAGTGACATCTTCTCTGTCCTGTTTTGGGGGTTTCTGGAACAAGATCTTAAACCAAATGTTGTTAGACAGATTTTTCAAGATGAATGTGGTAGTAGTGAACACCTGTAATCCCAAAATTCAGAAGGCTGAGCAAGGAGATTGTGTTTTTAAAGCTAGTCTGAGCTACACAGGGAGACAAAGTCTCCCACCCCATTGAAAAAAAGGGAGAAGGAAAAATACAAGAATATATGCTGTTCAGCCTCTTTCTTCAGAGGCTGTTTTCCCCTCTCCTATTTAATAGGATTATGCTATCAACCTTACAAGAAGACAGTAGGAATTAAATGAAATAATGCATATTAAATATGGCAACAGTATAGTAAGTATTTAGTAAACAAGAGCTATTTTTGAAAGAATTACACCTAAGAGTAAGAATTAACCATTTATTTACCATTCACTGACTTTGTGATCTCGGTTAATGGGTCTTTGAGAATCATTTTAGACTCATCTCATACCATCAAGCTAGCAAAGGATAATGGTTTTCTTATTTATATCTCAGGATTGTTTCAAGAGCCAAATTAGTAATAAGGGTGTGCAAATGTGAGAGGCGAAGTGTTCTCCTTGGCCTTGGCGGCAAGCATGAAAGGGTGGGCATCTCATTCCTACCTCTTTCTAGTTGTGTGAGCTTTTCTCTCAGAGTGTTGGTTCTCGGCTCTGCACTTCGGTTTGATTGATTGCTCACGATGTCTAATGAGATTACGATGACAGAAGTGAGAAGGAACCTACAGTATAAACCCTGCTTTCATAAGCATTCGTCCCTCCCCCATTCTGCTGACAGGCACCTCTCAATTTTTCTCTCTAAGCTATCTCTAAATCATCTAGATTTAGATAATTCCCTTATACAAGTTCTCTCCCAAGAGAATCATGGGATTCTCAAATGAGCGCAAACTCATTCTTAAATTTGGCAATACAGCATAGATGTCGTTGGTCAGTCCATAGATCATTTCTTCAGAAAGTAAACAAGGAACTACACAAAAAAAACCCTCAGTTTTGTGTAATTTCCTGGATTCCATGGGATTCTGTATGGATTCCCTGCTAACAATCAGTCTCCTCTAAATGGACTGTGGTCTTCTCTAAGCCAGAATCCCAGAGCAAACACTAAACATAAGGGCTGTTTTGGAAAGCTGATGATAGTCTAATCTGCTAGCACTATGGAACAATGTGCTAGCCATTTTACATTATTCAGCTAATCTTAATTTATTCAAAAAAGATAAAACAGTGAGTTGTGAAGACAGTGGTTAACATACAAGGTCTTAGAGCGTGTGAGAGTTGAAATTTATAATCAAACCAAGAATGTCTATTTTAAGTTGAGTGTCTCCCAAAGAGATATGTTCTAACCCCTGACACAAGAATAATATTAACTTATTTGGCAATGATTATATAGCAAATATGCTTAGTTCAATTTAGATGATGTCATAATGGAATAGAGAGGGCCCTAATCCAATATTAGCATCCTTCCCTGTAGAGAAAAAAACTCATGTGAATTCACAGAGTGAAGATAGTTCTGTGAAGACACAGACATATTTGGAATTACCCTGCCATAAGACACAGAACACTGGACTACTAGCCCTTTGTTGAGTCTGGGAGATGCACCACCAGAGAATGGAAAGGGAGTGTGTCCCTGTCAACACCTTGATTTCCCACCTCCAGCCTCCACGGTCCTGAGAAAATGGATTTCTCCTTTTATAAACCATCTGCTTTGTGATACTTAAAACTGCAGTGCTGGGAAAATTACGTGATGAGTAATCCAAAATACAAGGTCCTTACTTTAGATAAAAGTATGTGCTTTCTCAATCTGTATCAAAATGCAGGGAGAAGAGCCTGTCCAGTTTTCACATTTCAAATGTGACAAAATGTTAAATGGCAGAAAAATAGTAGCTAACAATATTTCCAATAGCAAATTCCTAAAACATCTGGAAGTGAGCATTTATTGTCAGAAAGTGTTAAGACGGCACAACGTAGCTATGCTAAGATCCTGGGTGAGCACATCATAGAACTCCATGGGATGTCACTGGCGCCAATTCTAACCTTGAGAAAAGGATGCGTTTCTGCTGTGTACCATTTCTGTCAGAAGTAACTGAAATTTTCCATGCACAACACATTCTGAAGGATATTAACAAGGTATGCCCTGGTCTTCAGAGCATATGAAGAAGCAAATGTTGTGATGTTCAGGCTGCCAGGTCAGGGATGGTCCTTACTCCAGCTATTAGCTCACTGCAAGATTCTTTCATGGAAAATATTTTGAAGGGAAAAGAAGCATCATTCTTCACCCTCATGTAAGGATACATGCAAGTCCTCCTTAAAAAATGCCTTGAGGGGGGCTGGAGAGATGGCTCAGTGGTTAAGAGAATTGCCTGCTCTTCCAAAGGTCCTGAGTTCAATTCCCGGCAACCACATGGTGGCTCACAACCATCTGTAATGAGGTCTGGTGCCCTCTTCTGGCCTGCAGACATACATGCAGACAGAATATTGTATACATAATAAATAAATAAATAAATATGCCTTGAATGGATGAATTGTAAAAGTTTTTTTGAGCAACATTGCTCCTAGAAATATACACCAAAAACAAAAAACAGAAACTCAAACAAATGATATATATGCCATATATACTAATATATATATATATATATGCTAATATCTATGGCAGCGTGATTCTGCTAGTTCAAACACATCAACTGCCCAAGAGTGTACAGCACAAAAAATGTAAAGATGAATAATACCGATGTAATGTGGAATATTATTTGACAACCAAAACCATAATGAGATTCTGATGCACACTGTGGTAATGAACCTGAGTTAAATAATCTAGACAAAAAGGGACAATCAAATGATTTTCTTGCTATGGAGGAATTAGAATACCCATGTGCATAGGGACAGAAGTAGGGAGAGATACTAGGGGCAGAAGGCAAAAAGGACCTGCGTTGTAAATAAGCCTGTAAGCCAGTCCTAAAAAGAGGAACATGGGATGTACTCACTCATAGTTTGTTTCTAGCCATAAATAAAGGACATTGAGCCTATAATTTGCGATCCTAGAGAAGCTAAATAGGAAGGTGAATCCAAAGACAAACATATAGGCATCCTCCTGAATATTAACCTTCATCAGGCGATGAAAGGAGACAGAGACAGAGACCCACATGGGAGCACCGGACAGAAATCTCAAGGTCTAAATCAGGAGCAGGAGAGCACGAGCAAGGAACTCAGGACCGCGAGGGGTGCACCCACACACTGAGACAATGGGGATGTTCTATCGGGAACCCACTAAGGCCAGCTGGCCTGGGTCTGAAAAAGCATGGGATAAAACCGGACTAGCTGAACATAGCGGACAAATGAGGACTACTGAGAACTCAAGAACAATGGCAATGGGTTTCTGATCCTACTGCACGCACTGGCTTTGGGGGAGCCTAGGCAGTTTGGACGCTCACCTTACTAGACCTGGATGGAGGTGGGGGTTCCTTGGACTTCCCACAGGACAGGGAACCCTGATTGCTCTTCGAGCTAATGAGGGAGGGGGACTTGATCGGGGGAGGGAAATGGGAGGCGGTGGCAGGGAAGAGGCAGAAATCTTTAATAAATAAATAAATAAAATTAAAAAATTGTCTTGAAAAATCAATAAATATAATCTGTCATATAAAAAAAATAAAGAAAGAAGGTTCTAGAGATGGTTGATGGTGGTAGTTGTACAACATTGCGATTGTCTTAATGTTGCAGAAATGTACACTTAAACTATTCAAAATGCTAAATTTTACATTACGTGTATTTTTTCCACTCTTAAATGCTAAAATACCTCACTTTTTAAGAAATGGTATGAAAGCATCCATAAATTTCTTAAGAGCTTGTTAATTGTATTTACTAAAATACAGACTATACTTATTTCTAAAATCTTATTTATATTTATAATTAATCCCATATAAATAAACAAACCACAGTTTTTTAAATGCTGTTGCAGCTACGTAAATGATTTGAATTCTCAACTATAGAGGATACTCATTTCTTTTCTCCTATAACAAGGTTTTAGTCAAGCTTAAAGATCTATTAAGTTACAGCATTGCAATGTAAAAGATCTCATTTTATTTTAGCACTTACAGTTAAAACCATGTATATTTTAGGTGAATTGCAATGTGTTTATGTTGTAGAATTCCACAGTAGCTAAATTATAGTTTCAACAAATCAACAAATTTTAGGCAATCGGAATAAGCTACATACACTATTTGTGAAAGTGGAGTTTTAGAAATATAGAGAACATCATCCCAAATATATCACCTACCTCTTATATATGTATCCAGTCTTTACAAAGACTTAAATGAATCCATTTAGTAAATAATTCAGAGACTGAGGATTCAAAGATGAACAAAATAGGCAAAATTCCCAGGGTGTCATGAACTTCACACTCCAGTAAGAAGAGAACACAAATAAAAAAAAAGTAAATTGAATAATAAAATTTAAAAAAAAAACTAGGATACTCAGGATGAAAGATACTAGACTAGAGAGTGAATTTCTGAAAGCAAACACCTCAAAATATTAGCTATGATGGTTTATAGATCGAAACATTGTGGATTTTGTTTTCTGAGCATTCCATAATTCATGTACATTGCTTTCATAATTCTCAGAATTCCTCTTAAGTTCCTAGTTATACCCGTCCTAAGAACATCCTCTAGGAAACCCATTCATACAAGTATCTGTACATACTTGTATATTGAAGTCTCCCCCAACAGTGGCATGTAGAGACTATGGTGTCTACAGTTTTCAGTGAGGTCCAGGGGAGAGCAGGCAGGCCTACTGATTGATGTAAACAGGAACCTAAGACTTAAACAGAAATTCCTTATAATACTGCAATCAGTCATCCATCTATTTTTATACTCTGGACAGAAAATGAAGATATTAAAGCAGCATCCATATTTTATACAGATAAATACATGTTATCTCACAGGCATCATACACATTAAGTTGGCCAAAGGCAGTCTAAAGAGAATAATGAGCATAAAGTGGTATACATGATGAAAGCCACTGACGTAATGCTTAGAATCAAAGTGGGTAAAGAAAGTTGAGCAAATCCGAAGAGTAGCTCCATGATTGATTTGAGGGAAGAACCTCCAACCTGTAACAGTCCCGTTTATGAAGCATGACTGTGACTTACTGCCGAACCAAAGATGAATGTCACTCAGAAATGAGACTACCCACCGCTCTTTGTGAGCAGGCATCAGTGAGTTCAAGAGGATCCCCCAAGCCAGTACATCTGATTTTGTCACCGCTCTCTGACTATGCATCCTGGGCGGATGTATCTGGAGCTGAAATAACTGGGTTCGTCTTTTATGAGGGCTCAGGATAGGCTGTAGACATCTGATTTCTAGTTTAATCTTTCTCTTCCTCAGTCCAGACCCTGCATGTTGAAATTGCAGGCTGATCTGATGATGAAATATATTATTATCATTGACTGTTGTTACCAGTAAGAATGCTCCTTATTTCTAATAGATTTTTTTTGTTTCTCCTCTAAATTCTCCTTGGTATCTGGATGTTAAAATCAGGGCTGGCAGAGAATCCAGGATACAGGAACCTATCCTGTATCACCACTCCAAAATGGCTATCTTGGAGTGGTGAGCCATTGCTGTATCCTATCTAGGGATGTCATGGTGGCTCTCACACACAATTGAGTTTGAGTCCGTGCACAGACCCTTACCACTGATAGAATCTGGCAGATGTCTTGGTTCCCAATAAGTACCACAGAAGAAGTAGGAACAGATGAGCCCAGGTATCGATTCCCAGGAAAGATCCATCATCCATCAGTCCATTCAACTTCTCTTATTCTCTCTCTCTCTCTCTCTCTCTCTCTCTCTCTCTCTCTCTCTCTCTCTCTCTCTCTCTCTCTCTCTCTCTCTCTCTCTCTCTCTCTCTCTCTCTCTCTCTCTCTCTCTCTCTCTCTCTTTCTCTCTCTTTCTCTTTCTCTCTCTCTCTCTCTGAGTGCCTGACCACACCATGCATGACTGACTGCCAAGATCCCACACTTCTAAAACCAGCCTTGGTACCCAGTCTGACTTAAGTCTTCCTTCCCTTTGTATAGGTTCACTCCCATCAGCATCTGTACACTCTAGTATTCCTCTAGAAAGATTTCTCTATCCATCACTATACTCAGCTTTGACTGTTGGCTCATCCTCTGCTTACTTATAGGTCAGACCTCTTCAAGAAGTCATGCATATTTGTTGTATTCATTTCCTTCCTCCTACCCACCCCTAACCATCTGTCGTCTCATGCTTGAACAATCCTACTGGCATGCTCTTGTCAATAGCACCAGATTTCTCCTTGTTTCCTTGCCTATAGACATGTCCACCTGTTCCTCCACACAGAAGCATCCCTCATAGATGACTTCTCCCTCTTTCTCTGAAGATTTTCATTCTTAAATTTTAAGACGAGCCTTGTTCATTCTGATCTGCCTGCTACATCTCTTTCCTTAGGTGGATTGTTCTCCTCCACCTGACTTCTCAATTTGGGGCTAATGCTAACTTCCTCCTTTCTATCCCTCCCTTCCTTAAAGGAAGACTCATCAGTCTGGAAGGATGAAACCCTGCACCTCTCTTTCTGGTCCAGATTTTGCACTCACCACTAGGCACTCATTTCTAATCTCCTAGATTGCTTCGGGTCACTGTAGAAAGACAAGGACTAAAACCAGCTTGGGAGGAAAGGGTTTATTTCTTCTTAGATTTCCTGGTAGTTGTCAATAATAAAGGGAAGTCAGAACAGGAGTCAAGGAAGAAATAGAAAGAGAACTGTAGGGACTCTGTTCCCCAGCTTGCTTTCCACAGCTTTTCCAGACTGCTTTCTTATACAACCCAGGACCGCTTGCCCAAGGAGGCACTACCTACAGTGATTATACTTTCCAGTGTCAAACACTAACCAGGAAAATGGCCCTACAGGCTGGCTTATAAAACCAAGTGGATGGAAGCAATACCTTTATGGAAGTTCCCTCTTCACAGGTGACTCTAGTTTGATTAAAAAGTAATCAGTACAATTGACAATACCAGGTTTGAAGCAACTCTTGGATCTGCCTGTATATATCCCGGTCTCCTAATACCCACTTGTCTTAAGCAAAGACCCAGGGTTCCTTCTTTTTGTCCTTTAACTCTTACTCCACATTCAAAACACTATTAATTTCTAATTCTTTTATGCAATCAGGGTTTTTTAAGCTTTCCAAAATTCTCTAAACTCCATCTCCAGTCATCATATCTGTCTAGGCACTCTTGTGATACACTTAGGAAATGTCAATTGTCCTAATAAAGATAGATCATTTTATATTATTTCCAACTCAGCTCCTTAAGTGAATCCATAACAGTTAAACATAAAATTTCTGATGTAACTTTGAATTTCATATATCAGAGAAAACATCCTTTTCTCTTCCTTCTCTTCCCAAAAGCCTAAGGGACAAAAGGAAATCCAACAACGAGTGACTTATTTTTTATTTACCAAGTAAAGACATTGAAAACTATAATGCTAAAATGTACAGTGAAAATGAGTAACATTTATTATTATGTACCTGACACTAGTCAAACAGTTTACACTATACAAAAAAACCCTACATGAGGCAGATACTATTTATTATCTGTTTCCTTTTACAATTGAGAAAACAAGCCTGAAGCAAATTGCTTACCTAAGTTTTCACAATGAAAAATAATTTCAATTTTTACAATCTTCAAATACTACAAACACAAGAACACAGACCTAAACAGGGTTAAAATTCTAATAGGTTTAGTGTTGGGGGATAGGGTTTTAAGGTGTGTTACTTTTGTTTGTGTTGCATTTGTTTAACTCTGTGAAGCTGTGTTACTTTGCCTGTCTAAAACATCTGATGGTCCTAATAAAGAGCTGAATGGCCAATAGTGAGGCAGGAGCAAGGATAGGCGGGGCTGGGAGGCAGAGAGGATAAACAAAGGAAGAAACAAGAAAAAGGAAGGAGCAAAGGAACTAGAAGAAAAGAATGCCACAGAGTAAGAGTGAAAGCAAGACGTAAAGAAGAAAGAGAAGGAAAAAGCCCAGAGGCATAAGGTAGTTGGGATAGTTTAAATTAAGAAAAGCTGGCAATAAGCAAGCCAAGCTAAGGCTGGGCATTCATAACTGAGAATATAAGCTTCTGTGTATGATTTATTTGAGAGCTGGATGATGGGCCCCTCAAAAAGCCAAAAGAGTAAAACACCAAACAACAATTTAACTCGGTGAGAAATGTATTACTTTATCCTAATTTCCTCATTTTATCACAGACAAACAAAAGTCTAATCAGTTTGGCATTCATCCATGAAAGTGTCTGGGAACCATGGCTCTCTGACAGCTTGATACTGGTTATAGGAAAAGGGAGGTTCCCAAGGTTCCTTTGATCCACTAGAGAAAACTGACTTTAGTACATCACCAGCAATCCAGCACCATCCCAGACGAAAGTGGCAACAAATGGTTAAGGCAGTAAGAGTCTGGCAAGACCTTTAAAAACATGGTGGAATTTCTCCAGAGACGCAGCCTCCAGGGGGAATGATGGCCACTCTGTGCGCTGTCAGCACTTCCTTTATGAGACATGGGGCCCCAGGAAGTCCGGGATTTGCTGTGACCAATCGCTGGTGCCAAGACAAAGCAAAGGACACTTTTTCACGTCCTGATGCCCAGGCCCAAATTCATAAATTTATTTGGAAATCAGAAGGAGTACGTTGACACTCTGGAGGAAACCACAAAGTAGGTCAGTGAAGCAAAATGAAAGATTAATATCTCCACTGATGGATGATATTCAGCTGAATCCATATCACTGCTGGGAAGCAAATTCTGCCTTAGTCATGTTTCAAATGCAAGACAGGTTGTAATTATAAGTAACTAAGTAAGAATCCAGATAGTAGATTTACCAAACTCTCTGTGTGTGTATCATCTATCTATCTATCTATCTATCTATCTATCTATCTATCTATCTATCTATGCCTCTATCTAATCATTTTCCCAATTTGTACATATTATCTTTCCAAACACTAGATTATTGTTCAAAGTAATACACTAGTTCTCAGGGGTGAAGTATATGAGCGTTAGTAAAGGCTGACCAATTGTCATGAAATAACAAATTCTGGCTGCTTTGCCCATCTCTTAAATCCAGAGGATTTAGTTGTTGATAGCAGAAAGGTCCCCAGGACATATACCAAATATCTGCAAGTTACTGGAGAGCAAAAACTTACACAGTATAGTCACTGGACAAAACTTAGCCTGCCATCTATTTTCATGCATTCATGAACTAACCATCTTTTTTGCATTTAAAATGACTGGAAAAAAATCAAAGAACATTATCTGATAAAAAAAACTGAAACTATTTGGAAATTCAAATTCTACCGTCTGTAAAACTGTACTGGCATGGAGCTATATTTGTCTACTATCTATCAATGACAGGTTGACTGGATGTGATTGAGGCTGTCTGTGTTGTCTACAAAGCCTAAAACATTTACCATTTGGTCATTACAGAAAATGTTTCCAACACTTGTGATAAGTTAGTTTCACAAACAAGTCTAAAATCACAAAGATAAGGGCTCTTCAAATATGAAATAAGCTTAATTTTATTTAGTTTACTGTACATATGCCTCCAAGAAGGAGGCAAAAAGAGGTTGAAAAGGAAAAAGAAAGCCTGAGTGGGGCAGTTAAATTCCCAATCCACAATCCTGGGCTTTGCAGTCTCTATGTGCTATCTCTGTTTATTCACTACCTCTGCTCATAAGCACAGTATTTCATCATAGCTTCTTACTGCTTATGTTCCCACATGTAACTTTCACAGATGGTTGTGTGGCTCCACACAGTTGAGATCACTACGTAACCTGTAAGATGAAGGCAAATATTTGTCATTATAGTTAACAGTACATGTGTAGGCCAAACAGCAAGACTTGGCTTTTCGGGAAGGCCTTCACAGACGTTCTCATTGAACACCATCTACATACAGGCGCAGGCTTACAGGTTGTGTTCTCACCAACACAGCTCTGATGGAGGGAAGTGGTCACTAAGCCTAACCAACACACCCTGCCTCTCTCTGGTTTGGTGTTGATTCCAGAAACCACATATGGATTTGAGTTCTGCTCCACAGGAGGGGATTCCATGCCTGGTACTGCAATCCTTGTCAAAAGTCCGTGGTGTGGGAGATCCTAAGCCCTAGGCTAGAACTTGCTATTATTATTTTTCTCAGTAGTCATGTTGTGAAATTGCTTCCAAATATTGATAAATGATTGATAAACAGCATTGTAACTGGGGACTGTATGCACCCTCAAGCAATGGTAAGCCTGACAAGACAGGGGAAGTAACTATGACGGACAGGTTGCAACCTGGAGCAGATGCTGTAGTGACATTTTATTTGTATTTTAATAAATAAAGCTTGCCTGAAGATCAGAGAGTAAAACAGCCCCACTGGTCAGCCTTACAGACCAGGCAGTGGTGACACACACCCTTAACCCCAGTAGCCACACTAGTTTTCTATAGAAACCTGGCAATGCATACCTTCAATCCCAGCCTTACACACCTTTAACCCCAGCCCTAGAGAGGAATATAAAACGGGAAGAGACAACTCTCAGACACAGCCTCCTTCTGAGATTCCTGAAGACAGGATCGCCATTTTGGACTAAGGTAGAGTCTGTTTTGCTGACTATTTTGCTTTTCTGACCTTCAAGTTGAACTCCAATATCTCTCTCTGGGTTTTTATTAATTGTGCTACATTAATCACTTCATGGGGACCAGACTGCTCCTCTCAAGTAGTAATACATTTAGTAACTTCTCTGACCACCCTTCTCAAGATCAAGCAGGCTTACTAACCAACACTATTAAATTATGCATACCTCCAGTACCCTCAATCTTTTCCTTCTTACATCTAGAGCTTTTATCAGGACCCAAAGACAAACTTGGAGTCACTGGACCCGGTTATATGTTCCTTTTCTTGACTCACCATGGTTACATCTCTCTCTAGTTTGCATAGGCAGTCATCTCTTTGGTTAATATCTTAGGACCATGTCTGGGGATAGTATTTTGGAATTCCTGGAGCAAAGGCTTTTGTCCTAAATCTTTAATTAAAGTAATAAGATGAAAATATTTTTCTAAAAAATCTAGTTTAGAATAGGATCAAAAGGGCTATCAGCAGCAGCTACTTCACTTCCATTTGTTCATAAAATATTTTTGATAATAATATAGTCATAAAAAAGCACATTAGAATTAAATAAATCCAGCTGTTACTTCAAACAGATACATCCAACATCCTAGAATTAAACTAAGCTATCCTGTGTTTTCCTCATTAACCTCAATAAACATGAATCACACTGCAATAAAGAACTTACGAAGAAAATTTGGGAAATAATAATCACTCTTCATATGTAATATAAAAATCCCATTATGCTTCTACAAATTGTATTAGGAATATTTCACATAAAATCTGCTCCTAGTCAGCCAGAAAGGGAAATAGCAAGAAAGGATGTTTTCAAGACACCCACACATCTGTTTACTAAACTGTAACCCACAAATATTTTGGACAACAGAATATTTAAAAGTTTACATAAAAGTAATGATTCAATTTTTTGAAATATATCAACAATGTCAAGAAGACTGAGATTTTAATATTGTAAGTCATTTCTGAACCTTTCTCATACTAGTAAGATTGTAGATCAATATAGACAAGGTGCAACCTTCCCGAACAGGAATAAATTCTCTTGAATGTCTTTCTAATTGATTGTCTGCCATACTCCATGGAGCGCTAGCTCAAACCTGGAGGTCTGTTTTCCTGGCTTTCTAGTTTGTTGCCCCTTTAATGTCCCAACACCTTTTTTGTGGAGAAATAAAGCACTTCCAAATGAAACATGCTTTCATGAGCAGTTGGACCTTAGGTATTTATGACAAAGCAATTGACCGAATGAATCTTAGACCTAAGTATTTAAATAAGCCCATGCTCAGGGGTGGGCATTTCCTTTCACTCTTCTGGTCATGCCAATCTAAAGCAAAAAGTGTAACATAAGTAATCTTGCTCTACTCCAGTCTGTCGGAGAAAATCAGGAATTCGTTGACCTGCGGTCTTGGACAAAAATATGCAGTACTTGGGTGTTTAAATACCAGCTCTTTCTCAAGTCCTTCCTAGCTGGAATCTGTTCAGTAACCCTCCCATTTCTTTTGGATTGCAAATCTGTGGCCAGTTCTCTTGGCCCAACATTTTGAAGAACCCCCATTGCCCCTGTCACTGCAGAAGATGTTGAAAACTGGAAAGGGCCACATATCCTAGGAGACGAGGGTTGCCAAATGAAAGAACATTGGGTTTTCACCAAGGCCAAAGAAGAATGCAATAATTGAGCTCTCTCTGCACTGATGAGCTCTTTGGAGAAACTTTTTAACCTAAGGCCAATTTTCTTAGCTTAGCTGCAGA
Source organism: Microtus pennsylvanicus (assembly GCF_037038515.1). NCBI lineage: Eukaryota > Metazoa > Chordata > Mammalia > Rodentia > Cricetidae > Microtus > Microtus pennsylvanicus. Next base: position 39,947,747 of record NC_134582.1, read on the forward strand.
TGGCAGCAGTCTCTTGGCTTAACTAAAGCAACTTTTCACCTCTGTGTTCTCTGTGTATACTGGGGACACATCACTACCCATGACCATGGCAGGACACACCCCTCTTGTTGAATCATATACAACTTTAAATATTGATTGAAGAAAAAAAAAACAAACAATTCCACCACAACCAAGAAAACCAAACTAAAGCCTTGCACTCAGAAGAATGAAGGTAAATTTAAAAACAGCAAAATGAACATAAAAACAAAGATCATTCGCATTAATTTTCTTTGTAAATACCATATTTTTCTACATTAATAATTTTTTCTCAGGATATGTATATAGTCACGAGGTGTGGGGGACAAGTGTCTGCTGATCAAATTAAGTTACTTTAATAGTCACTTTGGTTTAAAAAAAGAAAGAAAAGAAAAGGAAAAAAGAAAATATCTCAGGAAGATAAAAAAACAAGCCAAATAAGAGATCATAATTTTGTGCCTCCAGTAACATGTCTTATTTAGATCTGCTCAGAATCTATAAAATCCTGTATTCTGTCAACTCAGTTCAATTAATACTGTCACCAGTAGGACATATTGACTGTCGCATCTGCTGAGTCACATTTAATCTATTTGTTTCAAGAAGCTGAAGTACTTCTAAGAACTCACGCTAAGAAACTCTGGCTCTAGTGAATACTACTAATAATTATCGTTAATTGGGTGGTTAGTTTATGCAGAACATCTTACTGTTTTACTTCCATTATTTTACTTAACCTGCACAGTTACCCAAGGATGTATATCAAGCATTTAAGATCAGCTTTGTATCATTCTTTTTACTAGCAAACCTCCCACCTCCTTCATCAAATGTCAACCTGAGTAAAGAGCGGAATGACACCTTCAGGATTAGACATCAGGTGAACCACCACAAAATGCTAGTGGCAGGCTGAATTCTAACGAGGAGAGCTCACCTTAAGGGACTTCTAGTAACCGTCCATCTTATTTAATTATCTTCAAAGGGAACAAAACCATTTTCTATGATAAATAACCCTTAAAACGTTGTCTGAGAAACTATTAAAATGTTCTTCTCAACTCTATATGCTGGGACTATGAAATCACTTAAAGGGAATATTAAATACTTTTTTCATCACATTAAAGAATTCTTCTCTGCAGTATTTTTTAAAGTAATTAAATTGGCTCATTTTAGTGCTCTAAATTCTGGCCTGCTTTGATTATCTATACAAATATACAGATATAAAAATGACATAGATATTAATGTTCTTTGATTGGAAATTGTTGCTACTTTCCAAACAGCAATCCAATGCAACTTTAGTTTGTGCTCAGTCCACAACTGCACATAGGACCAAATGAACCTCATAGGAGTTATTCAGTTAAAAAGCAGAAAGAGGCCACAGAGGTAGCTCAGTGGGTAAAATGCTTGATACAAAAGTTAAACGCTGAAGTTCAGACCCCCAGGACCAAGTAAAAGTCTAACAAGGCTATATTCCTGGAGTGGGTTTGGGGGATGGGAAAATGCAGGCTTGCTGGCTGGTCAAGCTAGCAGAAGCTTCAAGTTCAGCAAGAGGCCCTGTCTCAAATATATAAAGTAGAGATGAGTTTGAGACACTCAACCAGTGCCAACTTTTGCCCTTTACACACCAATACCTGCACACACGTGAATATCACACACATACAAAGTAACTTCATCACAATGTCACACCTTTCTTCCTCACAGTTAATGTTCTTATAAAGTATCTTAGTCTCCCATAGTCTCCCACTGCTGTGAAGAGACACCATGACCACGCAACTCTTACAAAAGAAAACATTTAACTGGGGTGGCTTACAGTTCAGAGGTTCAGTGTAGTCCATCATCATCATGGTGGAACTTAGCAATGTGCAGGCAGACATGGTCCTGGAAAGGAAGCTGAGAGTTCTGCACCTTGCACAGGCAGCAGGAAGTGGTCTGTCTCACTGGGTGTGGCTTTAGCATATATACCTCAAAGCCCACCTCCATAGTGACGCACGCATGTCCTCCAAGAAGGCCACACCTCTTAACAGTACCACTCTCTATGAGCTTATGGGGGCAATTACATTTAAACTATCACATCAAGAGATAAATTGATATGGAAAACAAGTGAGATCTCTTGGACAAACTCATACACAGTAAAGACTGTTACGATGCAGATGTGGCATGAATAATAAAAGCCAAAAAGACAGATGTTGGGGTTCAACCTGAAGGTCAGAAAAGCAAAACAGCCAGCCACTGGCTCTTACCTCTTCTTCAGTCTAAAATGGTGATCCTGCCTCCAGGAATCTCAGAATGAGACTGTGTCTGTGAGCTGTCTCCTCCTGTATTATAATCCTCTCTAGTTCTGGGATGAATTGTGTGCATTATTGGGATCAAAGGCAAACTAGTGTGGCTACTGGGACTAAAAGTCTGTGTTACCACTGCCTGGTCTGTAAGGCTGACCAGTGGGACTGTTTTACCCTCTGATCTTCAGGCAAGCTTTATTTATTAACATACAAATGAAATATCACTACAGCAGGTAAGTGTGCGTTTCCAACATTGCTGTTATCTAAGCTTTGGAGTTGCTTTTTCCTGTGCCTGAACTATTTTTCTGGGGCCTTTGTCTAGCTAGCTGCTTCTAGCACCAGCTACCACTGCCATACTTTTCCCAAGATCACACAGAGGGAGTTTTTTCCTTGCAGAACTTTTCAGGTTTGTGTCCTTGATAAATGCTTGCCTTCTGTCTTTATATTACAGGCTTCAAGAGAAAGAACAAAGGCCAGGCTCCTTTCCTTCTCAGGTCTCTGCATCTAACAATGTGACAAGCTCACAGTAGAGCAGTGGTTCCCAATCTTCCTATTGCTGCAACCCTTTAATACAGTTCTTCAGGTTGTGGTGATCGTCAGCCATAAAATTATTTTCATTGCTATTTCATAACTATAATTTTGCTACTGTTATGAATCATATTGTAAATAGCTGATATGCAGGATGGTCTTAGGGCAACCCCTGTGAAAGAGCTGTTCCACTCCAAAAGAATTGTGACCCACAAATTGAGAATGACTGAAATAAATGACCTTGCCTTTTACTGGTAGCAGCTTACATAAACGAACTGGGAGCCTATCCCCTCTGGGAAACATAGGCGAATGCTCTGTTTATTTCAGATGTTCCCCTTAAGGAGGTTGTTGTAGATTCTCCCATTGGGTTCTGAACAAGATAGCAAAAAGGGAGCAAACTAGGGATGTCAAGACCTACCTGGTTTTTAAGAGTAACTCTCTCTAACTTCATTATTTTGGTTTAAGAATAGTTTAAAGAGTGATAACGTGTTCCAAACCATTGGATATATAGTTGTCTCTGGCACCCAATGAGAAAGAAGGACAGTGCTTTTGCAGCATCACAATACCCTACCTTCAGATGATGTACCAGCCTCAGCAAACTAAGTATGAAGCTGATGCCCATTTACTCGCTTTGCTTACTATGAAGACCTTCCTCTTGCAAACATTGGTCTCAGTCCACAGGAAGCATAGTGAATCACATAAAGAACAAGTCTATCTGGCTTTGCATTTCAGAGATGGGAAAGTCATGTAACATTGCTTGTCTCTAGAACCTTCCTTAAATTACTTGATGAAACAAAGGGAGATGCCAAAAATAGCAATGAAGACCTTAAGGTCTTTACAGTTAAGCAATTCTTTTTGTTCCTGGAGAATGTTTTCTAGAGACAGTAGTGATGCTATTCCTATGTTGATAGTGAAAAGCTTGATATTGAAACAAGGTATGTAGACCCATCGAATATTTTATATTTAAGTGTTTGCATCCAACAATTAATGCCAGAACATGCCCCTCAGCCATAGCAAACATTTTGGAGCAAGAACAATAAACTGCCTTTTGAACTTATCTTAGAAGTCAGTATGTGCCTGTGAATCAAAGTGATAGACCATATCAAATCCACAGAGGAATGAATACATCTTCTGATTGTTCTCTTTCTCAACAGCTGGAGATTGGATATAGATGGACCATCAAGAGGCATGAGGGGATGGGTACTAGTCTTGTGATGGGGCACACAGGAAAAGCCAGGCAGTCAGAACCAGTGCTCTAGCCTTGTGTGTCGAAGGGAGCTAAAGAAGGAAATACATGTCCATTGTGCATGAGCCACTGCTACCTTCTGTTTGAAAGATCAAACTCACAGTCTAACACAATGAACTTCCTGGATGATCCAGAGGTAGCAGTATGATCCAGCAAAGCATAGGTTCCGAGCTGGAAAGGACCTTTGAGATTCTGTTCTACCCCTTCACTCTATGAAGTGATGACTGGAGGCTGGAAGAGTAGACACATCTCTTGATCGCCACAGCTAGCTGATAGTAGACCAGGTTGCAGGCATCCTGAATTCTAGTTCATTCTTACCCTTTCTGGTGCAATTAGCAAAATTCCATAGAAGTGATTTTAGACTCTCCCTCTTGGAAGCCTGAACAACTTATTACTTGGGACCAAACACCTCCTTTGTCTAAGAACGCAACAAACAGGTACATTTCAATAAGGCTACTCAACCTTCTGTCATGGGAAGGAAATAAGACACAGCAAGACCCAGGCCCCATCTCAGTGGCTGCTGCTGGGAACGGATGGAGAAGGACTGACGCTTGTACTTCTTGACTAGTTAACCCTTTCCTTTAAAGTTCCCCTCTTCCTCAATGAAACTGGTTGTTCTCGCCGTGAAAACTCACCACAAAATGTCTGGGAAACAGACGCTTGAAGTCAGAAAGTCAAAAGGGATTTACGTCTTCAAACTTGGTTCTATAATGTTATGGGGAACAATCATCATGCACATGAAATTTTCTATAAAAACTAGTGCAGTTGGTTTTTATTTTTCTCTTTGCTTTTTGGGGAACCACCATCCCACTCCAAAATAAATACATGGAGACTTATTCTTTCTTATAAATGCCCAGGCTTAGCTTGTCTTATTTCTAGCCAGCTTTTCTTAATTTAAATTATCCCACCTACCTTTTTCCTCTAGGGTTTTACCCTTTTCTATTTCTATATATCTTTTCTTTCCTTCTTATTCCATTTCTGACTGTTTGGCTGGGTGGTAGCCCCTGGTATCCTCTTTTCCTTTTCTCATTCTCCCTTTTTCTTTCTTTCTCCTTCTAATTATTCTCTCTGCCTGGCAACCCCACAAATCCCTCTCCTTCCTAGATATTGGCTGTCCAGATCTTTATTAGACCAATCTGGTATTTTAGGCAGGCAAAACAGCACAGCTTCACAGAGTTAAACAAATGCAACATAAAAGAATACAACACATCTTTGGACCATCAAACAAATTTTCCACAGCATAAGCAAATGTAACACATCTTCAACTAATATTCCACAACAAACTTGCAACAGCGAGAAAAACTCCAATTGTCAAAGGAACAGTAAAGGAAACATGCAAATCATCTGAATATCTACCATGGGTCACAGCTCTCTTTTTAGCAGGGAAGACACTATATAGCAGTGACTAAGGCAGTTGCCAAAGGCTTCATAGAAAGTAAACAATGTATTCTAGATATTAGCAAGATCCTTGAGCATCAACCTTCTATCCATTCTCCCTCTTATACTTAATTGTGAAACTATATGCTTATATTTGAATTTCATAAAATTCCATTTCTACATGCCAGTATGACATACTTCTTACCGTCCTCATTTTCATCAAACACTGGTGCTTTGCTTGAAGTGTTGGCTCCCATGATCAAGTCTGCACTGACCTGGACACTCTAGTTATAGAATGCTGGAAGAAATACTCATCCTTGTACAGTGCAGGTCCTGAAAAGTCAGCTTGTTTCTACAAAAAGAAAGAAAGAAAGAAAGAAAGAAAGAAAGAAAGAAAGAAAGAAAGAAAGAAAGGAAATAGTATTCTTTATATTATAGTTTGTGATATATTGTAACAAAAACATTAACTTGTATTACTGTAGCAGAAATTTTTTTGTCCTTAAAAATTACAATAGAAATGACAATGCATGGGACAACAGGAGAGGTCACACTGCACAGTGCCATCAAAAGTCAATCTGTGCTTACAACATAGGGAAAAAGCAAAATATTTCCCAGATATTAAGAAAAAAATTAAGGTAAGGCCAGTTAAGTGACTATAAAATAAAATTAATCTTAGTGACCTTCTGTATTTTAAAGAAAATAGGCTAACTTTACATTTTCAGTTTTGCTTTGTGACCAAGAACAACCCTAAAATCTTCCCCTTAAACATGAAGTTGTTGGGCTGGAGAGATGGCTCAGTGGTTAAGAGCATTGCCTGCTCTTCCAAAGGTCCTGAGTTCAATTCCCGGCAACCAAATATTGGCTCCCAACCATCTGTAATGAGGTCTAGTGCCCTCTTCTGGCCTGCAGGTATGCACACAGGCAGAATATTGTATACATAATAAATAAATAAATATTAAAAAAAAACAACAACATGAAGTTGTCTTATGTTTCCCCTTGCCCTGGAAGGCACCACAATGGATTGGATGTTACTAGCTAGTAGATGGTATCCTCCAAACATTTTTCCTTCTGAACTTGGAGATGATAATGGTCTTTACCCAAAAGGAGAGTTAAATGTGATCCATATACATTTAACTCCTTGTAAATATATGGCATATATATATATATATATGTTGTGTATTCATATTATATGACTCCTATGTTGTATCATATGAATAAACACTTTATGTGACATTTATAAATTTTGCTTGCTTGGGGGCATATTCTCTTATGTAGCTTAGGCTGGCCTTCAGCTTCCATTCAGCCCTCAATAGTTAAGAGAGCACAGATGTTCATCACTAGCCCTGGCTCTTCTACATATTTTTATTTACTAAGTACACAAATATAGATACCTATTTAACACAGTAAACAAAGTACTTTTATAATAACATATTCAGCAATTATTGATCATTCTAAAATACAGATTAAATTATATAGCTGAGATAAAATTTCCTTTAAACTGTACATTGATTCCTTTAAAAATACAAATGTAAAGACTCTTACTATCCTGGAACCTATTAAACAGAGGCATTGTCTGGGTTCCAGTTCTAATAATTGCATGATCATGGCCTTGAAACAGTTACTTAGCCTCTGGCCACAAAAATGGGGACATAACAGTGCCTCCTCCAGGAGTCACAAGCTCAAATGCCTTTAAGTGCCAGGAAGCTCACACAAAAGACCAAACCAGACCAGGTACAGGACATTCAGGCATTATGAGGACAATGGCGGTACTGGCTTAATCTTAAAAATGTACTTGAGGTCAGATGAAGACATTTTTGTGTATGGAAACACTAGCCAGGGACCTTTAGAACTTCAGAAACAGGGTGAAGTGCCAGAATTTATAAAAGAAGGTTTTAAAATTCAGCTCAGCTCTACAGCTCAAAAAAAAATCATGCTTGGGACAAATATGATTTATAGATATAGATAGAAAAGCAATAGAAGTGCAGTAATTAACAAAGTACTTGCCACATACAATACAAAAAGAAGAAATGGCTGTCTCTATTATTTTGACAGGCACATTATTTCCTTAGCATTTATCATTTTTTTCAGGTGTTGACACTTGTTGACCTTTTGTTTTGTTTTGTTACTTTTCCCCCTCGGAATATTTTTATGCACGAAGTAAATGCAGGTTAGATGCAGAATTAGAGAGAGTATCCAAGATAGACTGGTTTATGAATAAGTTATTTTTTAAAGAGAACTTGGGGAGTTCCCAAGTATATAAGAAAAGCTCATTTTCTCATTAGGAATATGTAAGTCAGGCCTTCGTTTGGAAGGAAGACCCATTAAGGAATTGCTCCTTTTCCAACTAAATGCCAACTGCTGGCAAAATGCCTTATGGTCTTTAAAAAGAATCATTAACTGTAGAGCAAAGAAAGAGTCAGCAATTAGGAAGTGACCAATTAAATGAGCTAGGACTGGGGAGAGGCTTGGGGCAGGTGGCTGGTGGCTGCAGCAGGCTCAGTGGGATAATTGAGATCCAGGAAGATAGAAAGAACTGCTGTCAGTCCAGAAACAAGGCTTTTAAACATGAGAACAGTGAACGAAGAAAAAGTAGGATGCCCATTGCCTTTGATAGAAAGTTAAGAAGCAGAATGGAGCACTTTTTGTCCTTTAATATTGCATAGAGTTCGGGGCGGGGGAGGGGGGTGAATAGCAATGACTCTACTACCAACAACATTAGAAAAAGAGAATGGATCCTATGCATTGTAAGGAACAGTGATTGTTGACCCTGCAGAGTCAGACTTCATTCATTTTGTATCTGGTAAAAGTCTGAATGCACGCTTTCACGGCACATAACTGCCCTACCATGCATGTATTCTTCACACCTATGTTTCTCTCAAATAGCCCTTCTCTCTGCTGCGTAAGATGCGCCAAGCATTGACCTTGCACTTTGACAAATCACAGGGAGGCAGAGGTGGAAACATTACCATGTTTTCCCACATCTCAGACTTCCACTCTGGGGTGCAATTTAATCTGCCGCACAGCCATCCATTTCACAGGGAGAAAGGGCCATGTGAAGGGAGGCATGGCCATGGATGCTTAGAAGGGGCCAGCTAAGCAGTCCTCAATGATGGTCTAGCATCTTCCCCCATAGTAGCTACCACACAGAATTGCCTGAAAATTGTCTTTAACTTTTTCTCCCCCAAGCGGATAACCAAATTAGATAAGTTTCTCTCATAACTAGAAAGAAACGGGCCTTTCTCTGGCAGGAAAATGGTGACTCATTGTTTCCACTCTGTTGAATAGAGAACAGGAGAAATGTTAAGACTCTTTCCCATAAAACCTCTACCCTCCCTGACCTCCTGTTCTGAGTCCCCAGAGTCAGCTAAGCGTGGAGAGCAGCAGCCATGTGAGGAAAGGGAACCCTAAGCAGACAGGCAAGAAGGCGGATTTGTCTTGCAGGAATGGATGAGACTTCACACTCTACAGAGCCCATAATTACCACATTATTAAATGTAGCCTCATGTTCAATACCAGCCTTTCAAGTGCGGCTTGCAGACCTAAAGGAGTCAGGAGGCTTCTCTGAGCAGTTCTGTCTCCCTAGAGACTCTTAGAACTGGAGACCGCCAGGTGTGATGCAAGAATGTTGCAACATCCGACGGCACCGTGTAGATTTCATTATCACAATGTGTGCACAGTCATAATTATTTTTATTTGCATTTGAAAAAAATGAAAATATTTAGAAACACAAGAAACAGGGACATTCAAGTTAGCAATATTCTCTATTAATAACCGTTTACATTTTCAACCTCATGTCATAATTTTTAGGTATTGAAAGTTGCAGGTAAGTAGAGTGCCTTTTCCACCTCCCCAAAGCAGCTCAGTGGTCTGCACACACCTCCGCACCTTTAACAGGGAGAAGTGTTTTCAGAGAAGCCCCCTGATCCTCACCAGGAAAGAGGGCGCACCTTGCACCTTGCTGGGCTCCTTAGCCATCCTATTTCTGAGATCTAAGTACGAGGACATACATCTTTACAACTCTAACTTACGCTTTTTAAGTGCCGCCTAGCAATCCACAGCGTGAATACAGCACAGTTTACTTTCTCTGTGAAAATGTTCAAACTCTGCGTCAGCTTCAGATGGGGCAAGGGACCTACGAGCACGGAAAGCAATGCTAGCTTTTTCTGAAACTCATTTCAACCCAGAGACTATTTCTTGAAGTCTTTGGGGGCAGAGGTGGTGCAAAGCTGGAGGAGCAGATGAGGGCAATAGTTAGGGTGGGTGCTATCCTCCATCTGGTTGTGCCAACCACGCTGACCAACTGATTGCCTTTGTGTTCTTTCTCTTCCCCATCCCCTTGAACTTCCCAGCTTCCCACCAGTGCCCTTCTTCACTCAGGGCGATTCTGTACGTGCAGTCTCTACTCACCCACTCCGCGCGTCCTTCCTCCAGCCCTTCCACTCACTTCAGGATGATGCTTCCATTCGAGGAGCTGGGGCAGACCACACTCCGCAGGTCAAGAGCAGTGGGGACTGAAGACACCTGCCTAGCAGGACACGGCTGCGGGAGCAGCCAGGCACGGCTGCGTGCTGGGCTCCAGGCACCTGCGGCTGCCAAGGGGACCCAGCGCAGCCGCGGAGCTCCCCAGCAAGGGGCGGGTCCCGGGAGAAGAGGAAAATGCCAAGCAGCCCGCCAGGGGCGTCCACAGACGGCGCCCTCCCCTGGAGCGGACTGCCAGTCGCCTGGACCAGCGCCAGTCGCCTGGGGACTGTGCGTCGTCTGCAGGGGGCCGGACGAGCGCCCCGGGAGGGAGAGTTGGAAAGCAGGAGGGCGTGGCTGGAGTCCGGGTTGCTGGCTCTGTAGCTGCCGCCTGCAGAGCACTCCGCTACTTCGCTACTTCTCAGACCCTTCTCAGACCGGGCAGGGATTCTCCCCAACGTGGTCCGTGGACAGCACTCCCGTCTCCCCATCCTCCTCCGGGCAGCACTACGGGGTGGTGGGTGTGAGGGTGGCAAGTACTAGATTTGGACTGTCCATGAATTGCCCCATTTTATTGCTGCGGTAATTAAGGCACAAGACAGAGAATGATTGTCCTCTGTAGCAGAACTGTCGGTGGGCAAACTCTCCTGTCCCCCAACTTTTCCTCCCTCTCTGCACATTCACCTGCCGGTGGAAGTAAGAATGGGGACTCCCAAAAGTTCAGAGGTAGGTGATCAAGAGAGAGCCATCGGGTCGTCTTCCATGGCAGTTCCTTCTACTTCCCTTGGCAGTCATAATCACAGTGGAAGTAACTTACCATTTCCCTCCACGACCAGGGTCACACTATTCCTGGTACAGTAGCTGCTTCAGAAATGACAGATGTGACAGCGGGACAGCTGCAGGGCAGGGACAAAAATGGACAGTGGGGGGATCTAGTTTGGGAGTGGCTACAAATTCTAGCTATCTTCAGGTATTCCTGTCATATAGGAATACCAGATAAATGCTGTCGAATGGTCAGATCCGTAAAGAGAAACTGGGGGGGAAAATCACATATTGGGATTAAAACTTCCGCTATGTATGTCCAACTCCACGTTAAATATTTAATTTGTAGCGACCAATGCCTGTCCAAAAAGGTATTTCATAAGAAGAGAGAAACACAAAGATGTAGAAACAAAAGTAGCAGAGAATCAAGCTCTCCCCACCCTGCTCCCTCCCTTGTGCACCCCAATTTGGCTGCAAATTCCTCCAAAGGCTTTAAGCCGTTTCCTTTTGGATACCCAAGGCAAAAGGAACACGCGGGTAAGACAAAGGCGCCTCTAAGTTTTAAAAGACTCGGGAAGAACAATTCATGTTTACCTGAGAAAGGCTAAGGAAGTGGTTCAAGAGCCGCAAGTTTCATCCGGAAATATTCCGTTCTGTACTTCAACAATTTCCAACACCACAGACCACGCTGAGAAGCCCGGTGTGGTTGTGCTTTCACTCCCGTGGAAACACAGCTAGATAGATCCAGGAGTAGAATTCTGCAGACATTTCAGTCACAGACACAGTCTGTTTTACTAAGTTTTTAAAATCAGTTTTAACCATGTTTCTAAAACTGATTATCAAGGAATTGGTCAAGCAATAAAAATTTACCTTGCCTCCCTAATCTTCCAAGACATAATGAGTTCTGTTTTATCATTCAAAAAAATTAATACAGCAAGAAAGTGGACTGAGACAAGATCAAAGTCCCCAGAAACCTCTCTGGTTGAATTGGAAAGCTGTAGAATTAGGCAGCCTTCCAGCCAAAGGCCCAGACTGCCATCCCTGTGGTACTTACTGGCTGTGTCACTTAAAGCCCCCAAGCTTCAGTGTTTCAGTATCAGTAATGACATCTCTAGTCAGGGGAGGACTGAATAAAGTGCCTATTTTACCCTGGCCAGCAGAGCACACACTCCTCAGATTAGCAGCTGCTAAACTTTCCATCTCAGGGCTAGGGAGGCTGCTCGGTGGTTGAGAGCACTCTTGTCTCTTGCAGATGACCCAGATTTAATTCCCAGCACCCACATGGTAGCTCGGAACCATCTGTTCCTCTGGTCTCTGGGGATCCGATGCCCTCTTCTGACTTCCATGGATACCAAGCATGCACGTGAATACACATAAATACATGCAGGGGGAAAACCACATAAATAAAAATTTAAAAATATAATAAAAATGGTAAAAGATTACCGTTCCAATTAACAAGCTAGTAGGCCGTCCCCATCCTTCTCAGCCCTGCCATCCCCCTACAGCGTCAGTCACTTTTGCTTAAAACAAAGCTACAATCCAGTCAAGTACACCTGCCCCTTATAAGCTTGGCGTACAAGAAGTTTTATTTTTTAAAATGTATATTGTTCATGACACATGAGTCATTAAATGAAGATGTTAATGCAAGGCACGGGATACCTTCATCTAAGTTACTGCTCAGGGAGGCCCTAGAAGTCTCCAAAACAACCCACGTTCTTGCCATTACCCTTGGTTATTCACCTAGCTCCTTGATAAGAGCTGATCATCGAAGACATAGAGAAATCAATATCAAACTGCCAGGCGAGAGTTTCTTCCCTGTTGGCTAGCTTTTATCATGCTGGTAAATGCTATGCAGGTTGCTGGGGATGGAAGACATCAGTGATCTTACCCAGTATAAGACTACACGCTGCAATATCCACTTGCTCTGCCATGCAATAGTGGTGCAAGTGTTATAGGATAATGATTTTGATTGGATCTGAGGTCTGCTCCACAGAGGGAATTCCATAGCTGCTACTGCAATCCTTGTCAAAAGTCCATGGTGTAGGAGAACTTGCTATTGTTACTTTGCTCAGTAGTCATGTTGTGAAATTGCTTTTAAATATTCATGCTTATACGAATAGGCGGGGGCTTCTCTCAGCCTTGGTCTGAGAAGCATTTTTTGTTTTGTTTTGTTGTGTTTTGTTTTGTTTTACAGTAAATAGCGGTCAATGTCTAATGCATAACTATCCAAGCTTCTGAGGACGGGAGACCGGATGCCCTAAATGGAACATCTCAGTGCTCTCCCCATGCTGCCAAGACTCGGGGATCATCAAGGAAGAGAAAGTACAAAGACTGGAAGAGCTGGAAGATGGGAAGGAGAGCTGTGAAATGCTTTCTTCCGTGCGTGACATGGTATTGAACTCATGAATTCACAGCAACTGTGGTTCCCTGCACAAGGCCTACGCAACACCAAACCAGCCTCCAGACCAGAATTAGTGGGATAGCCGATCTCTAGGCCTCACCCCATGCCAAGGATGAGGGTAGTTGCAGGAAGAAGGAGAACTGTTCTTCTTGAGAGAATGAATGGTAGGGTTCTCGTGCTCAGCAGATGGCCCAACACCCTTACACATATGACCAGCACTAACTGCACTTAGTTGACTATCAGTTTGGAAGAGGTGTGCCCGGGGGGGGGGGGGAGTGATATGATCATATTTCATTGTAAACATGTATGGAAGTTTCAAAGGTAACAAATAATTTAAGACTGTATCCTGTCTATCAGGAACAGAGTTGTTACAATAATATAATTGCATTTTATTCTCTTTTTTATTTAGTTGTTCATATTATCTACAGTTCGTACTTCTTGCCTGTTTGCTGCACACATCTCTGTGAGGAAAGGGCAGCCTGCCATAGCCCAGGTACTTGCCTAGCTGGGTTATATGCATATGTCAATCTCTGGAGCCCCCCAGTGGAGAGCAGAATGAAGTAGCCAGGGAAGCCTTGAGGCACAGATGGTCAAAGGAAGTCATGGTTTATACATGTTTTAACAGCTTGGACTTAAACCACTTACCTCTTGTCTTGAAATAGTCTGGCGCCACTGCAGGTAAAACAAAACGGCATCCTTTGCCCGTCTTAGTTACTGTTCTCTTACTGTGAAGAGGCACCATGACCAAGGCAAGTCTTATAAAAGAAAGCATTTAATTGGAGCCTTGCTTATAGTTTCAGATTAGCCTGTTATGATCATGGTGGGGAGCACAGCAGCTCACATGATGTGGTGGGGAAGTAGCTGAGAGCTCTAGCTCAGTCTGCAGACACATGGAGAGAGAGAGAGAGAGAGAGAGAGAGAGAGAGAGAGAGAGAGAGAGAGAGAGAGAGAGAGAGAGGGAGGAGACTGGGCTTGGTGTGGACTTTTGAAACCTCCAAGCCCACTCCCAGTGACACTGCCTCCGACAAGGCCACACCTCCTAACCTTTCCCAAACAGGTTACCAGCTAGGGACAATGCATGCAGATCTGTGAGTCTCTGGGGGTCAATCTCATTCAAATCACTCCATTACCCTAGGAGTCATTGTCATAAACCACGTGCCCCTGCCACTCTGTTCAACTAACTCAACTTGAGTCAGGGTTTCTCTAAGGCCAAATCGCCTCTCTGCAGGCTGTGCTGAGTCTGGCTTTCCCACAGGACTTGGGATAGTTCTTTATAGACATGCTTCTGGATTTCTTTCCACTTAGCTGTCACATCGGGTTCTCAGCTCACATTTTTTCCGCCTGGAGATGCTATCCTTTAACTCCTTCTTTACAGTTCTCTCTTGGTCCCACCTTCATTTTCCACCACCCTCCTGGATTTCTCCGGCCATTGCTCACCAGGAGCTGCTGTAATGGTGATTTTGTTTCGTGACTACTTTGCTTCATTCCCTGATTGGGTGTAATGGTGTGGGGGCGAGAACAACCCCTGCCTTGCCTGTCTCTCCTGTGTATGCAGCATTGAATCTGGCAGTTAGCCTACAGGAGATGTAGTGTAAAATACGTGTTTGTCCTGGAAGGAAAAACAATAAAGCCATACTGTACCTCAAAGCAGTAACCACAGGAAGGAAACAGCCCTCTATAGGGAAAGGCATGAAGGAAGCAAAAACTAGCAAACACTGCAGCTCACCCAGAGGGTTTTGTGGTTTAGGTAGAAGTTGCCTCCAAGCCTAGAGAATGGAGATAAGGGTGTAATATTGGGAAAAAATAATAAAAAATTTAGTGCGATTGGAGGCACAGCGTGTGGTGTGCAAGAGGGATGAGAGGAACACCTTGAGGAAAGAAAGGTGTGAAAACGCTGAATTTTTAAACAGATATCACTAGAGGCTTTTAGATGTGTTAGCAGAAACTGGCAATTCAGTGTCAGGGAGGCCGCTCTGTCCTCTTCGTTTAAGACAAAGCTTTGTTTTTCTTATTTTGATATGCAAATCATACCCAGCTGTTTCGATGGTGTGTTCTCATAACAACATTCCAGCTCTCCCCAGTAATCAGCAGGTTTTAGCACAGTCTATGATTTGATTTACTCAGTTCTCCGATATTCGCTGACTGCACCCCTGTGTTTATTGACTTTCACCGGCTTTGCCCGCTCCCACGATCCGGCCGCCCTGAGATAGGGCACGTAAAGGTCTCCTATACCTTTCTTTTGTTTCAGGCATTGCCCTGGAAGAGATTCTCCCATTTGTTTTCCAATTTCACCGACCGACTGAACTTTACAGTTTTCAAATACCTTTTACAGATCCTGCAACTCCCTCAATATCTGTTTAGTTACCCAGGAGTCTATACTGATCATTCCTGCACAGTTAGGAGGGCTCCTCACCGGGAACTGTAGAAAGGAAGACAGATAAAGCAACTTCTGTTCTTCGGGATGGGCTCTGCTGAGCCCATAACTCACAGCAGGCTGTCTGTTACTGCTCAGCTGGGAGTCAGACACAACTTCCCTGACAGAGACTGAGGGAAACACACTTAGGAAGAAAAGGGGGCGTTTTATTCTGGTGCCTTAAATAAAAGGTAAACATAGTATGGGAATACTTCCTGACAGCTGCCTGAAAATAGTAAAGGAAAGTTTGTGCAGTTAATGGAGGTCTGTGGATCATTTTTTATATATGTATAAATGTAGTATTGAAAAGCTGCATGTGGGGTGCAAATATTTAGACTAGTGGTTCTCAACCTTCCTAAAGCTGTGACCCATTAATAAAGTTCTTCATGCCTTGGTGACCCCCAACCGTAAAATTGATTCTCACTGCAACTTCATAGCTGGAATGTCGCCACTGTTATGAGTCATAATGTAAATATCTGACATACAGGGTGGTCTTAGGCGACCCCTGTGAAAGGGTCGCTGGACCCCGAGGGGTCATGAACCACATTGAGATTCTCTGATTTAGACTCTGAGGGCTTTTGCTTCTGGAACTGAACTATGTGCATACAGTGAAGCTCTTTAACTGAGCGGTGTCGAGATGATTAAATATGACAGCCTACAAAAAGCATTTAAAGATATGCCTTGTACCACCTAGGTACCCAGGAAGTGGATCATTATACAGCAAATGCCTCTTCTGTGTGACCAATGGAAGAGGGTTCATCTCACCACCTACTCAGCTGGCTTCTCTGCTTTCAAAGGTCCTTGCCAGGAGACCACATTGAATGCTACAGAATCTTGTCCTAGGAAAGGAATTTGCTGGGCACTGAAACAGACTGTCACAATACAGGGTGACCAGGCCTTCCTAGAATTTGGGGAGCTTTGAGAGTACACTGCTGAAGTATCCAGGGTAGTCTGGAGGTGTCAGCAAAGTGGTTACAGACTATCTATGTGTGCTCCTAAAATAAGTACTAGCTAGTTATACAAAGGGAATAAAGAACAAGGGGGCCAGCCAGAGGGAACAGTGTGGACACAGCTGTGGGCTGGAGCAAACCTGTGCGTTCAGAGAATGCTGGTTAAGGAAGATACTGGCTCGCCACACAGAAGGAACCTCAAAGGCAATGTGAAAGAGCCAATGTGACTGTTTGGGTTAAGGCTCCACCCCAGCCCCTGGAATCCACATAGTCAAGGAGTCTGGAATGTTTGAGTAGAAAATTACACCCCAAGTCCCCTCCCTTGGGAGTTGCCACAGTCCAGACTCCACCTCCAAGAAAGCCAGCTAAATGGTGATCCTCCTCCCCAGAGAGGCTCAAGACCACTCCCATAGGCTACCCCCCCCCCAGAGAACGAACACATGATCTTCCCAGTCTTCCTCTCCCCTCTCTGTGGTTTTCCAGTCTTCCTTCCTGTCTCCATCCCTGGGGGGCTGGAAGGCCACCTGGGAGTGCTGGCATCCATTAAACCTGGGCTTTCTCTAGTTCAGTTTGATTTGGTCTGATTTGGATTATTGCGTAGGCAGAGGGTCTTATTGGGTCATAAAAAGTTTTCAGTAACCTGCACTTGAGGCCTGTGAGCACTGTGGTGGCTTCAACTGCTCTCATAATAAAAAATGGAAAAAAAAATGACTAAGGGAAGTTTCCCAAACTCTGAGGTCTGGTTTGTGGCAAAGCCAATGATATTCACATTATATTGTAGGCCTCTTCTCTGCATAGCACATGCATGCATATGTGTGGTACAGTTTAATTCTACAAATACCCTTTAGTAACAAAAAATACAAACTTCAATATGACATCCTTGTGATGTCTTTCAAAGGTAGGAGATTGAAATCATTATCTCTCACCTCTGCAAAACTAGCTTGTACTGACTTTCAGGTACATACTAGATGCCCTTCTTCTTCTCTGTTGCCTCTACTGGTCATTGATGTGTCTGTCAAATATCCTTCCAATAACACACAACGGTTTAATTTGGGGGATTTTGTTTGTTTGTTTGTTTCTATGTTTTTTTTGGTCATGGGACACTTTGAGATAAAGCCAGGCAAGCCTTGATCTCATGAGTTCCTGTCCTGAGTTCCTTCAGTGACGAAGTGTGACCCAGAAATCTAAGATTAAATAAATCCTTTCCTCCCCAAACTTGCCTTTGGCTACAGTATTTATCTCAGCAGCAAAGATCAAAGTAGGAGAATATATTAATGTATATTTTGTGTCCTTAGGTTAAATATTAAGTTATATTGGGTTAATGTATATGTCTCTCCCCTCTGGAAACTTGTTTCTATGTTAATAAAATTCTAAGGACATTTCTCCCCTAATAATAATTTTCCCTTCCTAGACAAAAATCATTTCTTAGTTTGTCCTACCTAAGTTATAATTAGAGAAATTTTCACCAAGAGTTGTGAGGATTTCTATATTCAAAGGTTTATAAAAAGTTTATGGACAGCAAGAATAGAATAATTCAGAACACCAGGCAGGCAAAAAAAATTGTGAAATATCTTAGTGTCAATGAATTAAGAATATGCATTCAAGAAAGAATGCTGTGGTCCTAAGAGAACTAGTTTTTTTTTTTTTGGTTTATTTATTTGTTTGCTTGCTTGATTTTTGCTAAGCTTAAGTTCTGAAAAGTGTGCGTGTGTGTATACACATCTGGAAGTCAGAGCATAACCTTATGGGGTTAGATCTCTCCTTCCTCTTTCCCAGACTTTTGGAACAATCTAAGCAGTCTCACCAGTCCCTAAAACTTCTTTGTAATCTGTCGGTTTGTATATTCAAGGGCATGAGAGGGACTCATGTTTTAACAAACCACAATACTGAGTTGTGGAAGAATGGAGGAAGGAGAATTTATTTTTTGCATCCCAGAGTAGGATCTTCTGAATATTAGGTCTAGTCTTGAGGCATTTGTTCTCAACTGTTCAATGAGACCTATTTCTGTGTTGCACGTTCGTGAAATCACTTCAGACATATTTCGTCTTTATTTTAGGATGATAAGCACTCTTCACAGTTTGCTTTTTATAGAGGTGGAGGTTTTTATGCAATAGTGGCTATAATAGCCAAGGGATAGTAGTGGAGATTGAGCATTTTACAAAGAGCATCTTTGAAGAACCTTAATAGAGTGCCCAGAAACGGAATTACCAAAGCAATTTCCATGTATTTGTCATACTCCAAAAGGTAGCTTTTCAAGGAAGAGTCTTTCACTGTTCAGATCATCATGACACAAGTTCTCCTTGACTTATGTCAGGAAAATTTCAAGAGGGAAGCGCTGCCCTTTGAATTCCCGGCAGTCTATACAACTCAGGGAAAGGTCTCTGTGTCCGTGCCTATGTGTGTCTCTTCCCACTGGGTAGCAAACCATAATTATGATGAAGAAGGTTACATTAATAGAGCAGAGGAAGGATTAGAGTTTCAAGTTAATAATAATTATATAATTTTTAGTGTTTTTGTGTGCCGAACTCTGCACTCAAATTTTTTTCACACTCTTACTTAATGCAGCAGCCCAATACGTGGCCAATACCGAGGGCTTAAAGAAAGTAGATTTTTCTTTTTTCTTTTTTTAAAGACAGTGTTCTGCCTACAATGCACACAAGAAAAGAGTACCAGAACACTTTATAGATGGTTGTGAGCTACCACGTGGTTGCTGGGAATTGAACTCTGGACCTCTAGAAGAGTAGTCAGTGCTCTTAACGTCTGAGCCATCTCTCTAGCCCCCAAAGTAGGAATCTTACCCAGGGACAGAGCTCAAGTGTTCTTCATCAGAGTCCCAGCTTTTTGCCACAACAGCAGACATCCTTCTGCATACTGCTCATAAAACTGAAGTTAGAGCAGAGCATCCCACCTGCCACCCGAGATACACCTTGGAGCTTTCTCTGCACTTGGAGATGTCATTGAGTACTCTATGATGTGACTCTCCATTTGAAAAGAAACATGAAGATATTGAACTAAGGAGTTCTTTTCTATGGACCTTCCAATGTTGCTGGTCTATGAAGATGGAAGCTGTCATGTGACCCGTGGTTAGAATGACCCATCATCTCAGTTGGCCCACATATTGAAGAAGGATGTAGGTACTGGACATGAGTTATGAAAGAAGACAGAAAGTTAATCGTCATCCATTTGAAATTCTCTGTCAGTGAGTACCCACCCTTTTGAAAGACTTCTTAGAAAGCACATGACCTGGACTCTACCAGGCGTCCATCAGCATCTGTGCCTGAGAAATAAGGACATGGAGATTTAAAAGATAATGTGATTTATAAATTCAAGTTATCAATTAAGCTTTAATTGGGATTGGAACTTTGGTAACTCAATCTGTCTGCTTCCCATTGCCCATGTGAATGGTTACTTCTGATCAAACCAGCTCAAGTGTTTATCTGAATTTGAGTGAATGCTACATGGGTCCTCAAGATCCAAAGAGCTCAGATGTCACACTTTTTTTTGTACTTACTGGCATTGTCCTCACACAGAGTAACAAGATCATTTTATCAACACACAGGCACACAAGTAAAAGAGGTAATTTACTATAGCATTATTTCAGCATTCAGAGGAAGAAGAAATATGTTCTCAGTTGTTGGAAAAAACATGAATTAAGATTTTTCACCTTAGTTTTTATTTGTTCATGCACACAGATGTGCATGTGTGTATGAATCCATGTGGTCAGAGGACAGCTTGCCGAAGCAGCTCACCATTCTACCATTTCAGATCCAAGGATTGAACTGAAGTCTTCAGGCTTAGCAGCCTTTCCTGCCGAACCGTCCTGCCAGCTGGTAATGGGTTATTTATTTTTACTAGAATAAAAGCACAGTGAGAGTATGTAGAGGGACGCTAAAAAGAAACCCCATGCTAGCTCAGAATTGAATATAATAAAGGGTATTTATTTAGGGGTAGAGTCACAGATCACAATTCTCTGCTCAAATGGGGAATCCAGCAGCCAGAAGAGAGAGGGAGCAAGCTCTTTACAGTGGCATTTATAGTATATAAGGCCATGCCCAAGTGGGCTAATAATTTAAAGGCTACTGACTGAAAGATTTCCCAGAGAACTGGGTCATTCAAGCAATAAGATAGAGCAGTTCAATGTAGGTTCATTATCTAATTCTAATTTAGACTTAATTGTTAATCTAACCATAAAAAGATGGAAATCTTATTTTCCAACTTAATGATTACTTAGAATTGCTATTATTTTGTGGTGTCTCTTCAAAACTACTGGGTTACAACATTACTAATATATAATTCTTTTTTCAGCAAAATTAATTTTTATAGAAACATATAGAGGATACAGGAACCGTGTGAGCACAAGGGGAGTGTTAACAAAAGCAAACCATGGATGAGGTTGCCATGGGAAACTTATTGCTTTGTGTGTGAGTTAAAATCAATACAATAAAAGCCCTCAACTTTTATTTAACTAATGTCCTCACTCAAAACGACCAAGCAGTTGATGATGTCAAATGTTTAGGAAAGATGCTGAACTGTCACCTTGGAAGAAACAGAGTCTACGCATTCCAACCCTTTGAAGACTCTGAGTGGCATGCTAAACCCGGGTCTTCAGGTTTTCTTTTAAATTTTCCTCCATGACTTTGATATCTAAAGTAAAGAAACAATCTAAAGATTCATTCAGAATGCTTTAGTTTTCTGACAGTTTCATTGGGTAATCACCTCACTGCTTACCGTGAACATTCAACTCTGTACCAAGTGCAACACACTCCCTACAGCCAGAAGAAGGAAGAGAGTTGAGCATCCACACTTTCTCTCTCTCTCTCTCTCTCTCTCTCTCTCTCTCTCTCTCTCTCTCTCTCTCTCTCTCTCTCTCTCTCTCCTGACTGTGGATGCAGTACAGATAGTTGTCTCTTGTTCCTGTCACCATGCCTCCTCTACCACAGTAGACTGTACCCTCAAACTGTGAACCAAAATAAACTATTCCTTCTTTCTTTCCTCCCTCCCTCCCTCTCTCCGTCCCTCCTTCCCTCCTATCCTTGCTTCCATTGCTCTTGTCAGGTATGTTGTTAAAGCAACAAGTAACTGATGCACCTGCCATTTCCTCACGTTTAGCATTGCTCAGCCTTAGATGATGTTGTTACCCAGAGATGGAATACATAAAGGCAGATAGAGATCCTAAGCATCCTTCTGTTCTCATTTCCTAAAGCCGCTGAACACTGTGGAGGTAACATATTCTGATTAAAAACTGAAATACTACCAGAGACTAAAGAAACCTGATTTCTGTTTCAGCCTGTCTTGTGTGCTGGTCACATTCAACACTTCCTTTCTCTGTGGCACAAGAGACTTTGTAACTGTGTCTTGCCAGAGGAGATTTGAGGATAAATGATGCCCTGTGCTCCATTGAGATTCCTTAGTTAATTGCAATACTTGTGTAAACATTATAATAAGCATCATTATTAGGGGGTTATGACAGATACACTAATTTACCCCAATTTGTTTCAATTTCGTCAGACACTATTTCCTTCTTAAAGCCTGTAACTATCTACTAAGTATACCCCTCCAATTTATTGGTGGTATCCAAACAAAACTTCATTGCCTGGACCGTATATTAACTTAATAACATGTCACAAAAAGCTTTGTATTATAAATAGCTAGCTTCCTCTCATTCTGAAGGAATGGAACGCACAGCCCTCATGCTTTCTAGAGCAAACACAGGGCTGCCTGTGTGCGCTATTCTTTGCTTTTTCCTGGCTCTCCCTGATACTACCTGATTGTGTCCCCTCAGACTTCTCTATAAAAGATTTGCCAATAACTGAAGGATGATATTTTCTGGAGGTTATGAGAAATAATGGCCTCTTTACAACCTGAAAATTTAATAATTACTTGTTGTAGTTTCCTTGAAAAGTTACTGCTCTAATCCAAGTAGAAGTCTTTCTCAAATGTTGGCTTAAAACGTCCAAAAGCAGTACGCTGTTATAAGAGAATTACTTAATGATCGTGTCACTGAAAACTAATATAGGTGTAAGAAACTGAAACTGTAAATATAAACATTGTATTCTGTGATTTGGTTTTGTTTTTGAAACTCTTTCCTCATATAATACATACTGTATTTTCTAACTTTTGCTACAACGCTTCAATAAACTTTTTATTTGACACTTTTAAAATTATGAAAATTAAGCAACAAATATTGGCAAGGCCTATGTTAGCACTATGTGTAATGCAGTAATCATTACTGTTTTGTGAGATGGGCATCATTATTTTAAAAAATAGCATTTCCCAAATTATGACCCTTGTGAAAAATTCATTGAAATTACAGTAAACTCCACCCATTCCCAACTATAATATCTATCCTATTCTTTAGGTATATCTGGCTTTTTGTAAACCACACTCATTTCTGTTGATATCGTGAACTTCCATCTTCATGGTCAAATGACCATTACTGAGTCTTGCCTTGTTCTTACTGGAGTCATATAGGATCTGATTGCCTACCAACAGCTGTTCATAGAGGTAGCTTTGTGGAAATCATTCTGTCCACACAGAGACAACCTGGGGCAGCATGTCTGTGTTCTAAAAGTTGTAATTAGCTCTCCTATCATGAAGTTTAACTTCTCCCAAAAATGTCATGTGATTATTAGAAAGACTCGAATTCATGTGCTTCTTGAATTTAAACCTTTACTATATAAATGTAAGATAGTTTACAGTCCTATATTTATATTAATGCAATATATTACATATGAATATAATAACCAAATATATTAAAAATGTTAATGTATAACAAATAAAATTAATATATAGTATAATAAAATATTTGTACAGAATTATATGTTAATACATGACTAAGCATCATAGTGATTCTCAAATCATGGTCTTTACATTACCCTGGACATATTATACTACCAACTGGTAAAAGCAAAGATTCCAGAGACAGAATAATTGGAGAGTATGCCGTAGGCTTACACTGATTAATCCTTATGTACAGTTCTACTTCATTTAGTTTTACCTTTGTTTTAGTAGTTAGAACCCATCCAACAGCCGAAGTTTTAAGTAGAATTACTATCTGTATAGAGTCAAGAGGGTCACGATGGCTTGAGGAGTTATAAGACCTTTCTCATTTGCTCATCTGTCCTGTCCCTGCTAGTCAAGGTAACTCTTGTCTTTGCATACTGTTTCAAGCACAGCCCCTGAGGCTGAATAATTGATTTGCTCTTCCTAACTCTAATGGCTGGAGATCCAAAAATCAAGGCTCTTGTATCCTAAGACCCAGTCTCTCTGCCTTCAGGATGGATATGTAATGCTGTGTTCTGTCACAGCAGAAGAGCAGACAAATGAAATGTAATTCTGTCACCTGTTTTACAAGAGTGTGAACCCATTCCTAAGGGCTTTACCCACTTGACCTAAACATCTGCTTTTGGTCCTCATTTCCCAACATAGTTGTACTAGGGATTACATTTCCAGTATGTGTACTTTGAAGGGGATAACATGACTGAAACATCACAGGTGGGGAGTCTTGCATGACTTCTTGGAGGATCCAGGGGCCCAGACACATTGATTCAACAGTTGGAACCCTTTATGGTTGACCATTCCCAGAAGTTCAATCTAGTGTTGAGATCATTTCTAGTTTGTTTACTGGCTCTGCCGGGTATACATAAGTGCCAACATGCAGTAAGTGCTTAGAAACTGTTTGGTGACTAAAATAATAATCAAACCCAAATTGTATTGTCTTTCTAACTGTGATCTTGAGCTTCCATTTGCTTCTTTGTCGGCTGCCTTTTTGTCTTGTTTTGTTTTGTTTTCATAGTCTGTTGGCTTTTTGATTGTATGTCCTGCTGTGTTTCCTCTTCCTGGATGTGTTGTGTTACCGTAGAGCCCTGGCAGGAGTTCAGTGTATTGGATACCGCACATTAAACTGTTTTCATGTTAGCACATAGAAACTAATATTTTTTAGTGCCTGGATTCTTTTCTGTTAGAATAGTGATTTAGTTTTCAGTGAAACAATGTTATGGGTTGTTTATTGTTTAACTCTTTTGCATGTGTCCCTCAAAATGTATGTCTTAAAAGATTCCCAGAGCTACTTTAGTGAGAGGTGAGGTCCCACCCTCATGGGTTAATGCCACTAAAGCAAGGGCTTCCCTCAAGGGTTCTCTCGCTCTCTGGTCCTCATGCATTCCACTGTGTGAGGATGTAATAAGAACAGCCTTGCTAGCTGCTAGAACATTGATCTTGGACTCCACTGTCTTCAGAGCTTTGAGGAAACAACCTTCTGTTTCTAGAGTTTTCTGTAGCAGCTGCGAAAATGATACTGAGACAATTTATGGACACATTTCCTTGAGTGCAGTGAAAGGCGGTATGAATGTGTATTATTATCTCTTAAATCAATTCTTTTATAAAAAGAACTATATGAGAAAATCAGCACTGCTTCCAGCCTCCAGGGTACTATACTTGAACACATTTTTTTGATGGGACACCATACATAGATTCTGACAATCTATTTTTCTGCGAGGTAGATCACATTGAGCCTGTTTCAAAGGGATGTTCTGCCCGAGTAGTCCATATTTTGACAAAGAGAGAAATTATTTCAGCTAGAGAAATTAATTTCTTTTGGCACCACTTTAGCCATGAGGCACAATTATTTCATCTAGTTCATGCTTGCCTTGTGTGCCCCACCTCATAAAAGACCCTCACCATTTAATGTATGTGAAATTGCCCACATGTTATTTTCCAACATCGGCTGTCTCAGTGGTCAGATGTGAAAAATTAGTTTTGCAAAATATGACACAGCACACAGTGTGCATTGGAACAACGTAAGTGGCATGTCAAATCCACTCTTCATGCTTAGTCCTTCAGATAATGAGACCAATGAGGACAGAGACACCTCCAGCTGACTGTCATTTATCTTTCTAAGGTACAGTAAATAGATGTAATGTTTTATAGTTTGGGAGAACCAGTGACTTTATTAAGAGGACTCCTATGTGGTTCCCAAGCTGCCTACGGCATCCAACTTGGGAAGTACGACTATTGTCAGAGGATATTCATTAGTTTCCCGGCCACCTAGACCCAGAAATAATTACAAAGAAACTGTTATCACACTAAGCTTATTCACTCAGACTTCTTATTAACTAACTCTTACGTTGTAAGTTAACCCATTTCTTTTATTCTGTGTATCATCACAAGGCTGTGGCATACCAGGTAAAAGTCCGGCGTCTGTCTCCTTCAACAGCTACATGATGTTTCTTTGACTCTGCCTACTTTCTCTCTATAGCTCTGTTTGGATTTCCCTCCTGGCTTTATTCTGCCCTGTCATAGGCCCAAGAAGCTTTTTTTATTCATTAACCAATAAAAACAACACATATATAGAAGGACTTCCCACACCACATGACCCTCAAGCTGTAAGTAAAACTGCATGAGATGTATTAGAAAACTCAACTTCTGGCATTCGTCTTCCTGTGCCTGTGACTTGTGAGCCACGATCTTCTCATGTGTGGCACTGGGTTAAAGAACCCACAAAGACGATTATTAACTACATCGTCAGACTCGTGACTGATGTCCTACACTTGCTAGCTCTCATTCACAAGCTCCAGTGTGGTGACTGAATATTGATAGTAGACAAGAAAGGCAGGCATTAGATCACCTGCCTACAAACATAGCACTCAGGAGCCAGGGACAAGAGTATCAAAAATTCGAGGTCAGTGTGATTCAACAGAAAATTGCAGCAGCCAAAGCCACATAGTGAGAATGTGTTGCCCAGAACCCAAACCAAGCCAAAATAAATTCTTAACCAAATAATTTTTTTTAAAAAAAGAAAGTCTCCTGCAATTATCAAGATACCCTGATCCCTGTGTTCATTAAACAGCACAAGCTTTTAATCTACAGACAAATCGGATTTCATTTTAAATGATCTTAAATTGGAATTTCAACACACTTGGTAGGCTGACTTAGTCTTGTTGACAAGTATCTAAGACATGGGGCAACTAGAGATGTCACAGTGTATTCATTTATTTAACATGCCCCGTAGGAGGGAATATGGGATGGTATGGAATCTTTGCAAGACCATTTACTAGTTGTTTAAAATGGGAAGCATAAGGCTCCTATATCATCCAGCCTTCCTTATGTCTCCTCTCGGTGAATTGTATATAGCTGCAGCAGCTTCTTCTCCCAGCAATGGAGATAGTATGCTCAGTCCTTAGCTAATAAGTCAATGACTAGAGCTAGTAGAAGGCTCTGCATTTCCAGCAAGCTCTGGAAATAACAGAAAGAACACATTTGAACTAGAATGAGAATAAAGAATATATATCTGACCTAAGATTTTTCTCATTTGCCTTATGGCTCCATATACATTTGATTTGATCAAAATAAGAGGGTCGCACAAGTTCTAATTGTTCTTGGTTAAAAAACAAATAACTCGGAGTCAGCTATCAGGGGGTGAAAGCTGAAGGATCAGAGAAGCAGAGCTGCCAGCCACTAGAGTTCTTACCTCCTCCGATGCTCAGACCAAAGGGGCGATCCTGTCCTCTGACTGCCTCCTCAGACTGATTTCTGCTTGGACTGCAATGAATCCCTGTCTCCTCCCATCTTACATTGCTCCCCCCCCCCCACAAACCATATCACTCCTGTCTCTGCTTCCCCAGTTCTGGGATTAAAGGTGTGTGATCCCAAGTGCTAAAATCACCTTTGTGTGAGTTGTTTCTCTTTTAGACTGGATCGATTTCATGTAGGTCAGCATGGTCTTGAACTAACAGAGATCCAAATGCCTCTGTCTTCCAAGTCCTGGGATTAAAGGTGTGTGCCACCACTGCCTGGCGTCTAGTGTCTTAGCTCTGCACTCTGATCTTTAGGCAAGCTTTATTTGTTAAAAACACAAACAAAATATCACTACACAAGAATCTTGCTAGAGAGACAAAACAGAGAGACCTCCCTATGATCAGGGAGTCCAACGAGGCCTCAACACGATAAGTCCACTGCCATTGTCCTTGGCGTCCCACCCTAGTCACATGGTAAGACCCTGTGTTGAAGACACCACATACTCAGCTGCAGGAAACAGCAGAGTCATTGTGACTCCAGCCAGGAAGCCTGAACCCTACTGGCTGTCTTCTACAGTGCTGAGAGCAGCTGCTCAGGCAGCAGGGCAATTTCCAGTTAATTACCCATCTCTTCTAGGGGTGACATTGGCCATTGACATTGTGCAGGTGAATTCTATTCTAACTCTCTTTAAAGGTACTTTATGAAATTAGCTTACTAACTAGTAGGTTTCTTCAGAGTGAAGAACACATCTGAACCAAATTAGGACCATTTTCTGCACCATTTTCTTTTAGCCTACTTCTCCCCTCCCCCAAGAGCAGACCGTGAAAACTAACTTGCAGGCAGCTCCATTTGGAAGCTTGTCCACGGAAGGGGGATAGAGGAAAAGGAGAAGAAAAAATCTGAACCGGAGAACAGGGAAAAGTAAGAAGGAAGTGGGGGGCTGTAGGGCTGGCTCAGTGATTAAGTGGCTTGTTAAGCCACTGCAGAGGTGGGCTTAGCTCCCAGGACTCACAGGGACTGTGTTCTCCCAGAACTCATATCTCATAACCATTTGTAACTCTAGTCCCAGGGAATCCTGTGCCCTCCTTTGATCTCCGAAAGCACCAAACACACATATGGTACAACTCTTGCAGGCAAAAGCACTCATCCACATTCAGTAGAGTAAATGAATCTAACTGTGCTTTTAAAAAGAAGAAAGCAGAGTATGGGGCCAGTCCTTTCTGTGGCTAGCCGATCTGTGTGTTGCTCAAACAGACTCCAGGCTGCTGTCCTGTGGCCATGCTTCTGCAGAGGATGGAGTATAAACCTATAACTTTCAGAACTTTCCTGAAGCACCAAACATCTCGGTTGTCTTCCCGACTCCAGTTCCCCAGGAAGTTCCCCACATCTTAGGAAGAGTCTGGTGGTTCATACAGCTCCAAGAAAGCAGGTGTCACTGGAGCCAGGATGCTTGGGGGTCGACACCGGAAGAGTGACTGCTTCCTGTGAGCAGCGTTGACCACAGTGAGGGGAGCCTTGTGTGTCACCCTTTACACATTCTTGTCATGTCGGGGCATCAGTGTGCTCTGCTTTTGGGACAACTGATGGTCTTCACTGTGAACAACACCAGCCCTGGAGCCTGTACTCTTGGCTACCCAAGTGGCACCGGCAGGCGCAGGAACTTCTACTCCCATTCTTGAAGAGGCATGTGGAGGCAGAGCTCTTGGACTGATGTTGTCATGGCCTGTATTGCTGGCAGCACAAGAAGGGTGGTTCCTTTAATCATTTGTTAAGGAGTGAACATTTGTATCCTAGCCCCGAATCCAGAGTGTGAAATCAAATCCTGACCCCCAATCAGATGACATGGAGGGAAAATCTGATCCTGCAATGGGATTTGTGTTCTCACAAAAGAGGAAACGAGCTGGTCCTCCTTCTCTGCTCTCATTGGCCTACTGTGGGAAGGTACAATAAGAGCCAAGTGCCTGCACCTGTAAGACCATCTTCCCAAGCGTTTGCCTACAATGACTCCCTGGCCTCAGACTCGTGCCCTCCGGAACAGTGACTATCTGGTTTTATAAGCCATTAAGTCTGAGCTACTTTGTGTTAGGGGCCACGTGAGAGGAACAGCAAGCAGCTTTGGGACTCATGCAAAGGGCTCATCAGCTAGCACAACTCCAGTGGGTAGGGTTTGGAGAGACAGAGCTTGGAGGACTACATGTCCTGAGGACCTCATGCTGTTATTGAGCATAGATCTACTTATTGCCCTCAAAGTCATTCCACTCCTTATAATCTATGAGCATATGAAAGCTCTAAGGGGGCTTCTAGCCCCTCAGTAGACAGTGTCACTGGTACTTCCTATAATAGTGATTGACTTTTGCCAAACAGAGCTGCTGGAGCAGATTAAAGATTCAACCACCACCCTTAGAAAGAATTTAGAGATGTAGATTGTTAGTGAAGTTAGGTTACAATGATTTTGTGAACGGCTTTGATGTAGAAAATCCTGGGGAACAATTTAAAGTTTAGAAAGTCCCACTTTTAATAGTTGAGCAAGGGACTCTTTGAAGTCAAGGAATGAGAACAAAGGCATCAGTTATTACTAGCTGATGTGCCTTTCCTCCTAAAGATGGGTTGGTGACCAAAGGCGATGATTACTTTCCTGTACCCATTTTTTTTTGCCCTTGATTTCCTGGTCTGACTTAATAAAAACTTAGTGATGAGGACTTAAAGTAGAAATGACTAACTGAATTTTTTTTAACAAGTAAAAGTTTAGATTTGTGATTCTTTTAAGATTTTTTTGTAAGATTACTTCTAGAGATAAATAATACAGTGACGATTCTTTTGTTTGTAATCACATATAGCTGCCTGCCAGTACAAAGGAACTTGGCTGGCTTAAAACTTCGTTAATCAATTATAAAAGAATCATAGCTTTGGAGTGAAGATGTTCTGGTGGGAGAATGAATACAAAGAAAAATGTTTAGCTACATATGGGCTTCTAAAGAAAAACATGTTTTTTTATGATCATAATGTGATTTGTTCCTGTGTAAAGATTTTAATTTGTTTTTGGAAAATATATAACTTGGAGTTGTGAGGTAATCTATTCTTGCATAAAAATTTTTGTCTTAGGAGGTATCAAAGTGAAAGAGAAAAATTAGCAATATAGAAGGAAACCATCAGGGAAGAAGTAGAAGACAGAAAACAGCAGCATAGAAGAACACAACGGAAGAAGGGCAGAGTAGGAGCAAACAGAGAAAAATTAAATGAAGGATTAAGCTTTGCCCCTCAGATACCATGCCCATGTGTGTCTGTGAGTCTGTCCAGAAATTTGCCGGCTCCATGCCTCCTCTTCAGGACCTGACCTCCTGAGGGCAGGAGTACTTCAGTAACTTCTTTACAGCAGATCAAGTTAAAGCATTAACTAACACAGTAACTACAAGAGGAAGCAAACCTTGACCCAGCACTGTTGTGGAATGGTATTTTAACTATGGAAGGATGTGTTACATTTACTTTAACTGTGTAAAGGTGTATTAGTTTTGTTTACGTTGCTTTTGTTTAATTATGTAAGGATATGTGCATTTGTTTCACCTTGCCTGCCTAGGGCTCCTGATTGGTCTAATAAAGAGCTGGCCCATAGCTGGCCAATAGCTAAGCAGAGAAAGGACAGGTGGGGATGGCAGGCAGAGAGAATAAGTATGAGGGGAAATCTAGGCTTAAGAGAGAAGAAAGAAGAAGAGAATGATGGAGACAGAGAGGGACATGCCCGGGGCAAGAAGTCAGCCAGCTGCCAGACAGACAGACAGGAGAAGCAGTGAAAGTAGGATATACAGAAGGAAGACAGGTAAAAAGCCCAGAGGCAAAAATCAGATAAAGAGAAACAGGCTAATTTAAGTTAAAAGAACTATTCTGCTGGCACAAAGGCCTGATTCTCTCCACTCATGGTTTTTATCTCAACAGGATTAAGTTTGAGTCTAGAATTTTTTTTTAAAAGGCTGTAGACCGGAAGGGCCCTGATATATCATCACTTGTAGCCAATTTACTGTGCAATATTCCTTTTCATCTGGCACCAACCTTAACCTGTGACAATGTTGTCACTGTGTCCCCTTACGCGCTCACTCACGTTGCAAGACCCTACAAGCATTGGATCTGAAGGCTTTTTTCCCCATAATACCTTTGCTAGTGCAGTGTAGTTCCTATGGTGCTGTTCAAAAGAAAGTCACGTTGTTGTTTCTTTACTGCATCTTCATTTCACCCATTTCAACTCTGAGGTCAAATTTAAGAAGTGGGTGAGTACTTAACTGTGACTATATTTTGATTGAGAATTAATGGAAGGTATATATTTCCAGCAAAGATAAAGGTTTTATAGCTTGGCTAGGGGTTGACCATGACAGAATCATAGTTTGGTGCTCAAATTAAGTTGCTTTACTATAAAGAGCATTTAACAGATTCCTACAATAAGATGTAAAAACCAAGACACACAGTCTTCGCTCTACAGTTCCTGGTATAACATGTAGGAATGAGCTGAATGATTGCTTCATGGTACCATCCTTCCAACATCTTCCAATCATTGCTATTATGTCTGCACATTTGAAATAAGCCAATGAAACTCTTTATCTTACAATAAAAAATAAAAGAACTAATCAGAAATAAGTTTAAGCTAGGCCAAGCTTTCAAAACTAATAATAAGTCTCCATGTAATGACTTGGGAGTTGGTTGGTGGCCTGAACAAGAAAGCCTGGTACACAACACCTCATTTTATAAAACCAGTAGCTGAAATGGAGTTAATTCTCACTCAGTCACTGCAGCAAAATAACGAATACAGAAAGCAATGGACAGATGATTTTTGCATAATCCTCTGCATTCATAACCGAGTAAGTTTGCATTCCTCATATGAGAAAGCTAAAAATGTCAGCCTGCAAATATGAATCTCCAAAGACCATCAAGGATCTAGATTTTTTTAATTCTTTTCCCTTGAAACTGTTGCATTAACGAGATAGTAAGATGTAATGGAAAGGTTGTAGAATTAGGAAGAGTGGATGTCATCCCTGATTTGCTGCTTTCAATGGGTGGCAGAGTCAGCAAGACACTTCACCATTCTGACAACATCTGCTTCTGCATCTGGACCAGCATCTTTGTCATGGGCTTTATGATATACGATCCCCAGCTAGTCTTTGCACGCTCTTGTGCTCACCCAAGAAAGGGTTTCAGGCATATATCCAGGCATACATTTCTAAACATGAGATGTGTTTCAGGGCTAGAGTTTTGTCCTTGATATCTGGAGTTCTGGGTTTGACTCCTAGTAACAGAAAAGGAAAAACAGAGAAGAATGCAATGAAAAAATTTATTTCCATTTCTGCTCTTGATACTCAGAGCAAAGGAGTCTTGTCTCTATTAACCAAAACACTACAATGTGTTCTTTCTGGCTGCCAACTATCTTCTCTAAGGATCCTCTGCTGATCAATTATAATAGAAAATTCCAGAATGTCCCAAAACAAAGAATAGCTTGTGCCATGTTGGCACTGGAACACGACTGCAGCCGGCTGAGAGTGGCCAAGCAGACCTGCTACAGAATGGGAACACCTAGAGAAGGTGGTGTTCCAGTTGTCCAGCATGTTCATGTCATAGTGTCCCAAATAAGGACAACAGAAATGGACTGGGCATCTGCATGGGCGTCCTGAAGGGTACAGTCACAAATATGTCACTGGGCATGGGGCCTACCCATCCCTGGCAGTAGACGGTGACCTCCTCACCAACCCCCAGTATTAACCAGCCTGATTTCTGCGCTTCTCTGAGTTTGCAGGTAACAATGGCATTACTCCTTGAAAGCAATTCATATACAAAGCTTCACAAAATTAAAGATCAAATCTCATTATCTCAGTATTTGTCAACAAAACCTAGTGGGCTATTGCGACCTTTTCCGATAACCAACTGTTGCAAATATTTGAATGGTAAAAATTATGTTTCAACATTGTTGCCACACAATCAGGTAAAAAAAAAAAAAAAAAGAAATGTCTACCCTGATTTGAAACTCTCCCTCATCTAAAAGAAAAATCTCGATCAAGAATTGTGTGACTTTCTACATGGCCAGGTGTCAAAGGTAGGATGAATAGATGCTAAGCAAAAACTCTGCCAATGGCCTTACTGATAAGCTGAGCCGCTGAACATTTAAAGAACGTCGCAGCAGAATGAGAACAGAATGAATTTTGAGCAGCTTTCCTAGGTCAAGCAATTTCCATGAAAATCCACCAAGGGACATAAAAAGAGCAGAGCGTTATGCACGAACATAGACCCCATTTATCATGGTGAAAGGGCTCATTCATAAGGAGGCTTCTTTAAGAGAGGCAATGAAGCCATTTTTCAGACCAATTGAAATGCACATCCCTGGATCTGGTCCTTGGCACTGGGCTCAGGAAGGGACTATAGGGCATTTTCAGCTCGTAACCACTATTTCTGATGCCTCTGGATGGAAAGTGGCTGCGACTATAGTCAGAACCTCATGCAGCTTCAGATAGCACCCCCATCTGCCTAAGAAAAGAAAGATACTACTGCCCTAATGAAAAATGAAGAAAACAGAATGCTTAAGATTTTTCCCAAAGGAACCAAACAGTGATAGAAAATGATTTGTGTCAAACATGGCACAAATGTGTTATAGCTTATAGAAGGACTAGAACAGTGTGAATTCATTACAGAAAAATAAATTAGGGCTGGAGTGATAGCTCAGCTGGTAAGAGCATTTGAAGCTCTTACAGAGGGCCAGGGTTCAGCTCCAAGCATTTACACAGGGTGGCTCACAACCACCTTTTCCTCCAGCTCCATGGGATCTGAAGCCCTCTTCTGGCCTCTGCAGGCACTATATGAATGGAGTGCAAATACAAACAAACAGGCACGTGCACACACAGAGAATTAAGAATAACTTTAATAAAAAAGAATCATGTCAGTATACCAAAATCCAGGGAAGACTTCTAAGAACCTGTTGTTAATGAGTCAGATGACACTGGAGAGGATGTTTCAAAAGCTGTCCATGGAACATCCTTCAATGTACGCAGAAGACCAGGTTTTACATCTGAGAGAAAACATTGACGATTTATTTGTCTTTCTGATTTTGGCTCAGTCTACTTAATATAAGGCTCTTCAGTTCCATCCCTTGTCCTGCAAATGTCAAGATTTTATTTTTCCTTATAACTAAGGACACTCATCTGTTGATGGATACCTAGGCTGGTTCCACTGCTTAGTTATTGTGGGCAGTGCAGCAATAAACATGGCAGCTATCTTTCGGGGTGTTGTTAGAGTCCTTGGAGCATGTATCCAGGAGTGGTACGGCTGGGTCAGATGGTATTTCTAGCTTTGTCTTTTGTTTGTTTGTTTGAGAAACCCGCATTCTTATCCCTATAATGGCTTCTCCAGTTGATTTTCTCCTCAGCTAGGAAAGAGGAAGAGGAGGTGATTCAAGGGAAGTGGGGGGAAGAAAGGCTAACGGAGCACACATGGCTTGAAAGCATAGGGGGCGAGAGCAGTTAGGGGAAACGGGGAGAGTGGGGTTGGGTGTATGAACATGAGCAAAGTCTAGGGAAGAAAACGTCATAATGGAATTGGTTTCTTCTTACAAAAACTTAAAAACTTTTAAAAGTTGCCATCTAGCATTATGCCTCCTTAGCCCTGAGAAGCCCACTTCCCGGTCTCTTAGTTGTTTCTGATGGTCCTTCACACCTACAAAGAAAAAAGAAATGCCACATGCAGCACCTTTCAATTAAAACTCTCTACTGCTCATTCTGTGGATGTCTTAGTTTATCTGGGTGTCCAGTAATAGGCGGAGGTGAGGACACTTTCTTACAGGCTTCTTTGAGAAAATTCATAATGTGCTATCAGTAGCACCCTTTTGCAAGCTTTACTTATTAGCTACTGTTATCCCAGGCCAATTCAGGGACAAAACACTCCATCAGCACTTGCCCTTGTGTGTGCCCGGGGGGTGCTGGCCCATACTTCTTATTCAAGATAATGGGAAAAGAGTAGCACTTCTTATTAAAAAAAATTCCATCAGCTTCTGTTCTTGTATTCATTTAGAACTGACATGTAAACTTCTTATACAAAATAATAAGGAAGTAGGAAGGTTAAAGAATTAATTAAACAGAGTTTCTACTAACAGAATGGCTTCGAAAAGCATGATCCCTCAAATTCTTTACATTAAAACATAAAAAAATACAACTGCCTTTTAGCTTAACATTTTTCGCCTTTTTCATTTGTTGCATGGGCAAAGTTTACAGGGACAACCTGTTGCATTAACTTTTTCCCCTGGTGTCAAATTCGTTTGTTTCTACATAAGGTTCTCAAGGCAAAAACGAGTTTCAGAACCTCGGAGAGAAGTTCGTGCATGCTCAGTGATGTCATAAGAATCCATTTAGCAGGGCCCTTCTGGATGTCTGTAATGTAGGTAATGACAACAGAGTTCTCAAATCAAGGACAAGCACTTGTTTAACGGAGCTCCTGGAGGTACTGAGAAGGTCATATGTTGACTATGACATGATGCTTCTCTGCATTTTACCTCTAAAATGCATGGAGAGCTGCCCCATCCCTAACTCTATTCTCTCCATTTTCTCTTACATAACCTGGTCAACCTATGATCCCCTCCCGTGAACCATGACTGCCCCCTAGCTGACCTCCTTCTACTATAGTTTGAATGTTTGCATCCTCCCCCAATTCATGTTACAATTTCTTCTTATACTGTGGTACTGGTGAGTGGGGGTTTTGGAGAGAGGGGATTATCCCATGCTGGGCCCGCTCCCATCAGTAGGAAGGTAATTTAGACCCTTTTTGACCCTCCCTACTTATCCCCATGTAAGGATACTGTGGAAGAAGCAGTGCCCAAGGCACCATCTAGGTAACAAAGACCCCACCCTTACCAGACTCGGTCTTAGACTTCCAACCCAAAAGCTATGAAAAATAAGTGTCTGTGATTTATACATTCCAAATCTGAAGCAGTTTATTATGGCATCAGGAAATGACCAAGACACCCTCTTCATACAATTTATTTCCCACATAACAACCAGTTAGTAAAAATATAAATCATATCATATAACTCCACTGCTGTTTAGAGTCCTTTGGTGATGGCCTGTTTTGCTTGGCATGAATCCCAAACTCACTGCAGTGGTTTATGTGACTTGATGTGTCTACCTCCGTAAGATTGTCCCCTGACTTCTGTGTCCAATGCTCTTGCAGCCCTTCTGGTCTGCTTGCTGGTCCTCGGTTCTTCCCAAGTCCTTCACAGCTCATGCTGTTTCCCAAGACATCCCCTACCTAGGATCTCCCCGCTTGGATGCTCAAAGAGACAATGACGTTTTTGTTCCCTCTTTTTTTCCAGCTTTCAGCTTCCCAATAACAAGGAACATTCATAGCCATCTCCACCAGTGAGTGGTCCTCATTCACTCTAAAATAGCCTTCTTTCCACCAGAGTCCCCCATTTTCACTCATTCCAAATGGAAACTACACCACTAAAGAAAGATAAATTCTCAAGAGCCGGCAAGGTCAAGATAGATTTAAATCTCTGTGTGTCAGCTCTAAACTTCATGCATGGTTCAGAGGAACAGCACTGGCTGTAAGTGGCTAGATTTGTTTCAGTGAAGATAGAATCTCATAGCTCAGAGGCTAACATTATCCCATAATTATTTAAAGCATAATCAAATCTCAGATAAATATTCGTAGTATTTGAGAACCACATACTTTCTTATAAATGTATCTCTTTCTTTCTGAGAAAGCCTTCCTAGTGACTTGCCAAACCACAAGTCAATAGAATGCCCCATCCCTAGTAAAAGAAAGCAATCTCTGTAGTAGATTTCCTTTGTTCTGGTCTACAAAGACATACAGAAAGAAGATGGGTGTGACAATAATGGATTGAGCTGGAAATAAGAAGTGAATTCTGGGAAAGCAATCTAATTGCCTGGTTGGAAGCTATCCCAGATTGGCGAAGCTCACTCTTTAAAATGAAGGGCCACGTTCTAAGAAATTGAAAGGCTGCCTGTAAGCCGCAGCGATTTCCCCTCCCATCTCAAGAATGACAGGTTCTGTTATTCAGGACATAAATCACCAGCGTCTTGTAAGTTCTCCATGCAGAATTACAGCAGACAAGACCTGTAGCCATCTACAGACGGATCCACTCACTCACTGCACACCGACTGACTTCATAAGCTCTTAGCGCTAGTCAGTCCTGCGATGGATGTACTGGATGCGTCCTGTGTCTGTTCTTTTTTCCCAGACGCCCTACTTCTCCTACTTCATAGATTATGAAACTTATCCTTGAGAAGGGGGTAGCTTGACGAAGGTAACACAATTCTCCATCTTAAGTATAGTGCAACTTTAGAACCCCAACTATAATGGTTTCCAGTACATTCGCTGACTCTGAGGAACACTATAGCATAATCCCACACACGTTCTCACAGTTGAGACAATCGTTCTCTTTAGATAGAAAAAAAGAAATCCTAGAGCCGCCTTCCTTACCTTGCATCTACTATAGTGTTGCTTACTACAAGTGTAAGCCTAAATCTAGGTATGTTTTTATTTTTATAGCCCACATGAAACTGTAAAAGCAAAATATGTTTATAAATTAAACAAAGGAAATGGACAAAATTCAAACGAACACAGTTTAGTGGAGGAAATGAGTCTCATTTTACAGAAATGAAACAGTCACTCACAGCAGAGATGCGATGGTGATTTCCATCCCAGCTGGGAACGATGGGTCATGACTACTTTATCTGCCAGGAGTCTTCTATTAAAACCAGCAGGATCTCCTGTGTGCCACCATGCATTTGGCCTCCACACAGCTGGTCCATGGCTTATCTAGAGCCTGAGACTATTAAAATAGCACCACCATGTGTCAATGTGAGGGAAAAAAACAACATGAGCTCATGCATGGAATAATAAATGCAAAAACTTGAATGATTTAGAAAACTTCCAAAAAAAGAAAACCTCTTTTTGCACTCTAAGGGTCTGAAGAAACTGTCTTGAATGTTGAATGACACTATCTAGGACTGATCTACGTGAATTCAAATGACAATACACCCTCCCTCAGCTGGTGCAAGCAAGCCATGAGGAGCAAGCCAGTAAGCAGCACCCCTCCATGGCCTCTGTGTCAGCTCCTGCCTCCAGGACCCTGCCCTGTTTGAGTTCCGATCCTGACTTTGGCCATGGTGTTTCATGGCAGCACTAGAAACCATAGTTAGAACACACTGTAAGGGACGTACTAGCTGCATTTCTGTTGCTGTGATAAAACACCATGGCCAAAGGTCATTTAGGAGGAAAGAGTTTATTTTGGTGCATAGTTTCAGAGGGATAAGAGTCCATCCTGGCAGTGAGGAGACATGTGGGCAGGAACAAGACGCTGAGGACACACTGAGAGTGGAGAGGAAGTGGAGTGTAACTATAGACACTGGAGGTCCATCTCCAGTGACTCTGAAACCTCTCCAAAGAGCACCACCAAGTGGTGACCACATTTCAATATGTCTGCGCCTATGGAGGACATTCTTTTTCAAACCACAAGCAACTTTCTTGATAATTTCCTCAGTCATTCGTGTATTTGATGTTTACATTTTTTCAGAGCTACCAAGACAGCACTAGTCAAAATAATAGCGTGTGGCTGGAGAGACAATGGCTAAGCAGTTAGAGTATGCTTGATGCCTTTCCAGAGGATCCAAGTTAGTCCCAGCATCCACAATCATCTGTACCTGAGGTTACATCTTCTTCTGGTTTTCCTGCACATGCGCTTGCGCACATGCACACACACACACACACACACACACACACACACACACAGAGAGAGAGAGAGAGAGAGAGAGAGAGAGAGAGAGAGAGAGAGAGAGAGAGATACACCAATTAATAAAAATCTATTTTTCAAAACGACAGCATAAATAGTTTTCATATTGATCTCTTACTCAGAATCACCTAACTAAGGATTCCTCTTTCATTTTTCGCAACAATTCTGTAAGGGGTGTTCTACTATCATGTCTACTTTACAGATGAGAAAAGGGTGTTAAAGAAAGATGGGTAAATTCTTAGGCATCCCAGAGTTGCTAACTAACCGGAAGTTCAGTTAAAAGAACATCTTATATACATCTCCACGTAAGCATTATCCTTGCGAAGGTAGCATAGGTTTTAAATTCGTACTGCTTCCAAGGGATTACTTGAATCTGAACAAAGCCTTTCTTTTCACCTTTATAAATTTCAATTTCTGAGGCTGAGTGGTGACACGTTTACTCTTTCCCACTAGGGGGCAGTGTGCCCCGGAGTTTGCTTCTGAAAGCCGGGTTTGCCTCCTGAAGCTGTCTGCAGCCGCCCTGACTTCTTGAGGCCGTTCGGATCTTCACCTTCATTTAATAACTGTTATGTCTTGAGATTTTCATTTAAAAACGTTTAGAGCTTCCCCAGATATCCAGGACAATATTCTCCAACGAGCAGTGTGGTGCGGTAGACAGAAGGCCGAATCCTGCTGACTGTGT
Source organism: Microtus pennsylvanicus (assembly GCF_037038515.1). Lineage (NCBI taxonomy): Eukaryota > Metazoa > Chordata > Mammalia > Rodentia > Cricetidae > Microtus > Microtus pennsylvanicus. Next base: position 39,987,134 of record NC_134582.1, read on the forward strand.
GGTCCTGCCTTAGCGATTCTCTGACCTTTGCAAATCCCTCAGCTCACCGAGTCATTTATATGATGCAATGATGTGGTTGGATGAGTTTTAAGGATCACCACAATCCCACATTCCACAGCGTCTCAGGAAGAAAGCGGCACGAGTCTTAACTCTGCACAAAAGCCTGTGAGAAATGTCAGATCCATGTCTGTTCACACGTCAGGTTAAGTGCCCATTAAAACGAACGTGGTCTTGAACACATGAATCTTGAAATTAGGTGGCTCCGGTTTTTCAGTCAGGTTATTGGAACTTTCAGACACGCAATTCCCAAAACCACGCAACAGCTATGGAAGTGTTACAAGAGAGGTGCGGGGGCGCGGGGAGCATGGGCTCTCAGAGCTGATGTGGGGAGCTTTGGGGAAGCAGACTAGAGGCGGTGACCTAGGAATTGCCCAGCGGGAGTCATTAACTTAGGTGGTGAGGGAAAGCCGTTTCACACAGCAGAGAGCACGGATGAATGAATATGATTTAGGAATGAATATGATTTAGGTGCTACACGATACTCTTGTCGGCGAGGCCCCTCGTCCAGGTGGGGTGACGTAGTCACTTACCTCTACCTGAGATAGTCCTAAATCCACCTGAGATATTTGTAAGTGATTAAGCAGAATGACACCTGTCCCTGTCTCCAAAACCACTTTGATTTTATTATTATTTTTTTTTATTTTATCCGAGTTACAGTTCCCCACCCCCACCCCACCCCCACATCCCTCTGGGAGGAGGGAACATGAAGCGAGATCCTACAGGAAACATCTTGGTTATTTCTATGTTCTCACAGGCTAGGCAGGATAGCTGGCTACGGAAGCGCCGCACACCCACGCAAAGCTGGATGCTCCAAGGAGCGCAAGTGTCTGCGCCAAGGAGGTGATTACAAAACAAACCCCTCAGCCTAAATCTAAGGATCACATCCATTTTCCGGGCCCACACAGGCTTGAAAAGGAAGTGGGACGTTAGGTGTGAAAAAAGCAGTGTCGGGAAAGACGTGTTTAGATGGCTGTTTCATGGCTAAGCATTAAGGTCCTCTCCGCAATAAAAAAAAAAAAAGTTAGAGATGATCGGGCCTCTTGGTTAAATATCAAAGCGCGCCACGCGCTTGTGGTGCCATCTATGTGCCCGTAGGGACACCTGGTTTTGCTGGCTGTCTCTGTTTTGAGTTGGGTCGCGCACAGAGGACTGCGGTGATGTTCTGTTTGTAAAGCCGTTTGCTCCACTAGATCTGATACTGTCTTGGGAAAGGATGCAGCTCTGGGTTTTTCTGTTGTTTGCTTCTTAAAGACAACTCCACGTGGATCATTACTGTTTATCACAACCATCATCTTCAAAAATACCTGGCGATTAATTTTCCAATCTCGCTAAAAGCTAATTATGCTCATCGGGGGAAATGGAGTACAAACACACGTAAACTGGAAAACGTAGTACCAAACTCATGACTAAGTATCGTTAAGATTATAGCACGTATGTTTTGGTGAAATGGACAGTTTTACTGGGTGATTCATATGTGTGCATTTATCTATGTTTTACTCTGTTTACTTACATTTATTCTAAGTATGTTCTGTGACAATGTAAGATTTGTATCATCCAATTTTATTAGCTACTATAAATTCATATTTTAGACATATACACCAAGAAGAGAATAACCACAGGAAGGCACAGTTAAGAATAAAGGTCACGACCAATCAGATTGAGACTCTCTTTTTCTTTTCTCTACAAAAATGACCACAAATCTCAATTTGGTGTGTATTAATTTTATCAGCTCTGTATGCTTTTACTATACACTTGTGAATCTAAAGTATTTTCAGTATTATTTCACAGTTATTAAATTTTATGTGAATCATATCATTTGGCACTTTTCTATAACTTGATGCCTGCAGCTTTGGTTCTGTTCATTGCTGTATAACATTCCTTTTTATAAACATGTCCAACTGCTGGGCACGCATATAACAGGTCTGAGTGTTTGTAAGAAGCTCTCTATTCCCAGCACGGGAAAGGTAAGGCAATGTGACATGAATAGCCTTCAATTATATGTTGACAAAGTATTTACCAAGGAGTGGTGTTAACTGATAACCATTGTCATTTAAATATCCTACTTCTTTACCACCCCCACCACAACCATAAATATTCTCACCTGTCATCTGAGACTGAAATGGTTTTACTGTGATTTTAATGACCAGTCTCACAATGGCTGGTGAGAGAAGCATCATATTTGTGGTTTATTTGAACTTTTATTTACCAATGCTCCATCCATTTCAAATTTATTGTTGCCACATAAACGTGTACAAATATATATGTGTCATATGTACACATGTTACATGTGCCAATCTTTTGTTATTAAAATTTTTTGATCTCTGATATTTATTGAATACCTTTTGTATTTTTTGAAAAACAGCTTTTTAGAGTTAGTATAGTAAAATTTTAATCTTTTGTATTTTATATTTGTTGTTATTAATAAACACTCCCGTGTAGTGAAGTTTCTTGTATATTTTTTAATCTTTCGAGGTCATGCTCTTTGTGTTCAGATCTTTATTGCTGAACGAACTGAAATTTGCCGTCCCTACATAGACAGACTGTAGTTATCATCCCCTACAGCGTTCCCAGCTCCAGGTACAGGCTCTGTCCCCTGTGACCTGTGGTGCCGTCTGTGACTCGAGCTTTTAAATCTGTTCAAAGCTATGGCTAAGCTTCCTATTTTCTTCGGCTGTTTGATTTATTTAAATCTGCTCATGCAATCTTAATTTCTATAGCTTTTAATGAAGTCTGATCATTGCTGACAAAAATCTCCACACTTGGTTTTCTTTACAAATTCCAGATTTTTAACTAGATCTTTGCATTATACATACATACATTTTAAAACTGGATTTTTCAAATAAAAAAAAAAGCCCTATTCTTATATATTAGGGTGCAGTTAAATTTTTGAATTAACTTTAGGGAAATTATCGTGTTTACTTATTAAGTTCCCAATTTTTTAAACCTGCTTAAAACTTAGTTAACTGTTTGATAAGATTCAAGGCTTTTTAAAAGAAATGTCTCTTTAGAAAATGTATTATGTTTTGTCAAATACATTTTAATTTTAACACAAGTTATTTATTGTGCATGAATGGGGCTCAGTGTGCTGTTTTTATTTATGCAGATAGCTCACTTTTTTACCCTCCTCCAATAACCTTCCCAATATTGAGAAGTCACTGTTCCAGTTTCAGACTGGTTGTTGTTAGTTTCTAAATATGAGAGAAAATACCCAAATTTTATTATTCTGAATCTGGCTTATTTCATCAAATATTAATGCCCTTTGGTGCCATCCATTTTGCTGCAAATGACAACTTTTCATTTTACCACTAATGCTCTTCACTGTGTATATGTGCCCCACTCCCTGGAAATGTCCCCTGTTGATGGACACCTGAACTCCTTCCGTATCTTAGCTCTTGGAAGCAGTGCTGCAGCAAACATCAGTGCACAGATGCCTCCTGCTGACTTCAGTTCCTGGAACTTCTGCCCAGAGAGGTCTGAATAGATCATATGGTATATGGTGGCTCTAGTTTTAGTATCTGAGGAACTCCATAATGACTGCAAGAATTTCTCTTCCTAATTACTGCAGAGGAATTCCTCCCTTTCCACCATCTCACCAGCTTTACCACTTTGGGTTTTGGTCTGTTTGCTAATAGTAATACTAAGTGAGATAGTGTCTCACTACTACAGCTTCGATTGCTATTTTTAATTGTTAATGATAGTGAGTGTTTATTTATGTATTCATTGCCTGTTTGCATTTCTTCTTTGGGGGGGAATGACTGTTCAGATCACTTCTTAAAATTAGATTGCTATTTCTTCTGTCAAATGGTTTGCCTAGCTTGTCGAATCTGGATACCAGCCCTCTGTGAAATAAATAATAAGTGAACATTTTTCTACACTTTGTAGGGTATTTATCCACTCTGTTTATTTTGTAACTTTGGAGGTCTCTTCCAGAAGAACATTGCCTATTCAGAGTTACTCACATGGATTTTCCTGGTACTCTCACAGTTTCGGGTTTTATTCGTAACAGTTATCTATGAACGATGCAAGATAGACAGGGGAGCTTCAGGAACTGATGATGATGGTATCTGCCTTCAGCCTAATGTTGGTGCTAGCTCGCTAGTGGTGGTGATGCATTTGGTCTCATAGAACAAGCACTCTGATCTTCTTGTGCTCCAGACTCTTGCTCCTATTACTGTCTATGTAGCAATGCCTGTTCACTGTGGTGCCCCAGACTCTCTACAGGCCTCTGAAAATATTTGCTACCTCCTGTTGACATTTTCTCTCTTTTTCCATTAGTCACCAGGTTTCCCCTTCAAATGGATTATGACTTGGTTTTCGGTGGATCTGCAGGGTCTCTCACAATCAGTGTGTTACACACTAGGCCTTCAGCTATGAATACTAAATAAATAAAACTTTCAAAAGATAAGATAATGATGGCTCAGGAAAAAATAAGATAAAATATAGATACAAAATAAAAACAATTCAGAAAATAATTGTAGTGATCAAAGACAGTCATGGGTAAAGACCTTGAGAGGACCCGTGGATCACTCAACCAAGTATCAGATAAAGGAGAAAAAAAGAACAACTAGGTGTCAGTGTTATTTAAGCTGTAAAAAGCGAGAAATCTCGATGGTTTAAAGAGCATAGCAGGTTGTTCATTTAGAATTTGTCAGGTGGAAAGCTATCACGAGATGCTATTACATTTTCTCAGTAAAAGGTTCCATTATCTTGTAAGTAATGATGGTTTTTCTTTGAATAGCATTTTCATATTTGAAAAACTCTAGCTGTACAGTTGAATTCTGCCATTCAGCAGACCTATACTGAGGACTTACAAAAGACAGCTAATTGTGGAGTACGGTGGCAAAGCAACCAGGCCCTAACCTTCATGTACTTATAGTCTAGTGGTGAGGAAAGAGACAAAAGGTTTTATGGTACATCTTAAAACATCATTCTGAGAAGGGTAATCACTTAAGGGTATCCGAAGGTGATGACAAACTCTTCTGTGAGGAGAGAAGGCGGAGGAGGAGTTTCAAAGTGAGGTGTGTCCTATGACATCAGTGGAGCTTGGTAAATTGACAAGAACAAAAACAAACAAAAAAATAGCAGTCTAAATGGAGGATTATATCTGTAAAGGCAGGACCTGCCAAGAAGGTTCCTGGGAACCAGTGGAAGGTGATTGCAGCTAGAAATTGTTTAGCAGTCCTCTAGCCTAACAACATGGTCTGGACATCCTCCGCTTGCATCTAAGAGTCCTGTGATCAGGAGGAGGCAGCAGTGTGATGCTGTAGAATAGGACACAGGGTACTAGGTCAGAAGAACCACACAGATTTATCCCTTTTCTTCTAGAATGCCAGAGCTGAAGTCCCTAGGTGCTATAAAAGTCCCTTTATTCTGCGAGTCCCACTCTGAGCAAAGTAGTGGTAGACATTTGTTTGTGATCCCAGCCCAGCTTCCACTGTCGTTCAGCCATCTTGGGCATTTGGGCTCATTAGACCCTCAGATGGCTACACTCTGGCTCTACTGACATCTCCGTGCAACCCTGAAGACTCAAATAAGACATGCCTCGGTGAACCCTTCGGAGTTTCCAGCCACAATGAAATCTTGAACAAAATTTAAATGCTTGTTTGATGTGCTAAATTTCAGAACCTGAAGTAGGAAAGAAGTTCGTCTGGCTAGTAAAATATGTCTTGTTTTAGACACTCTAGCACTATTTTCCTCTTGTTTTGACAACTGAAACATGTTAATCTATATGTGGACCTACTCTTATAATATTGAGCTCAGATAGGGCTGCCTGCACGCATCCTCAGGCTCCTGGATGTGCCTGATTAGCTACCATATTCTTTCAGATTGGTGAAAGTTGAGCATATGACTCAAAGCAGCCTAGTAGATGAAGACACTCAGTAGGAGGAGTACTGGGAAGGGTGATACACAGATGGGTTCTAGTTGACGCTAAAACAGCTAAGGGAAGACCTGCTATTGAATAAGAAGAGCATAATAAATAATGAAGTTGCTTCTCCAGGGTCTAGCTAGGTGAGTCTGTCTGCTCCTCCACTCAATGCCTTCCTTACCAAATGCCCTCACAGTTGCAGCTGCCCATAGGAGCTGACCTGCGATCTCAAATGAATGTCCACTAGTGGTTTCCTCAGCATGAGAATAGTCTAGGTTCCACATCCAGTGCCCCAACCAAGGCTGGACCACCCTGCTTGCACCACTACCAACATATCGGCTTCTGCTGGGGCCCATCCTGCATAGCTCAACCTCAGGGCCCCTCCCGTGCCACTTTAGCCTCTCCATCCAGCCAGAAAAGCACACATTGAAGACCCAAACATGTAACTACAGCCAATTAATATTTCATAAAGAAAATAAAGCATCCAGCTAGAAAAGCACACATTGAAGACCCAAACATGTAACTACAGCCAATTAATATTTCATAAAGAAAATAAAGCATCGAGCTAGAAAAGCACACATTGAAGACCCAAACATGTAACTACAGCCAATTAATATTTCATAAAGAAAATAAAGCCTCTTTACCAAACATGCTGGGAAAACTGGATGTCTGAATATAGAAAAAGGAAATTAGACCCATATTGATCACCCTGCACAAAAGCTAAATCTAAATGGATCAAAGACTTACATTCTAAAGCATGAAACACTAAAACTTCTAGAAAAAAATGAAGGTGGTGTCTTATATAATATAGGTGTGAGGAAGGAATACCTCACAAGGACTCCATTTGCCCAAGAACTGTGCTTAGCAATTGACAAGGGGGACCTCTTAAAACTAAAAACCTCTACACAGTTAAAGAAATTATAAATAGAAAGGAGAAGTCCACAGAATGAGAGAGAATCTTTGCCAGTTATATATCTGACATAAGATTAATATCTAGAATATATAAAGAACTCAAAAATGGAGTAAAAAAATTGACCCATTCAAAAAAAATGGGTTTGGATCTGAACAATAAATTTTGGAAGAAAGAAATAAAAATGGTTAAAAAATATCACAAAATGTTCATTGTCCCTAGCAATCAGAAAATTGCAAATCAAAACAACTTTGAGACTTTGTCTTGGCCAGTCAAAATTGTAAAGATCAACAAAATAACTGACAACAAATATTGGAGGAAATTTGGAGAAAAGGAAAGTTTCATTCACTATTGGTGGGATGCGACCTGTTGCAGCTACTCTGTAACTCAGTGTGGAGAGCCTTCCAAAAGCTAAAACAAGCCTGCCATATGGCCAGCTATACCACACTCAGCATCTGCCCGGCATGATGGTTTCCTAAGCCATTAGCTATCCCTACCTGAGTAAGCTGGTTTCTTGAATCTGAAAGAATCTTGGCTACAACAACAAGGTAAAGTCAGCCATGTTAATCTGGTAAATTACTACTTTACAAATGACTGAGAATCAAATAATGACTCTCATCAGGAGTGGGATGATAAGATATACACTTCAACAAGACAACCCTGCAGCCAGGAGAGAAGAGGGACTGATTTCAGTGGAAGATGCAGGACAGAGCCTGACAACAAGAAGGAAAGAAACCTCAGTCTGACGGAGAAATCCTGGAACCTCCCCCGTTGTGGCCAAAGTCACACAGAGGTAATTTGGGAGACACATAAGATATGAATGAGCAAAACTTAGACAGGTCGAATACTGGGATAAAGAAATGCGCATTTTTTCTAATGACTTATATCATGAAGACTTTTAGCATATTTAAGGGGCAAGCTCTTCATCTGTCGAATGAGGTCAGTAAAACTTTACATCATAAGGCTGTTGAGCTTTAAGTGAGATGGTGGCTTGAACAGGCTCGTTCTGGTGGCAGGTGGTATCCACATGGTTGACCCTCAGTGACTACAAAACCTCCTACCCACCTCAGTTTGCTTTGAATCTAAAACTTTGAAATAGGAAATCTGCCAAAAATTTTCTATCAGTGTGTGTTCAGTAACTGTTACATAAGCAGACCTGCCAGCGCGTAGTCTTCTAGAGTGGAGTGGTTGGTGACAGATTGTCCCCTGGGTAGATGTACAGGGGACCCAGCCACAGTAGCAGCCTTTCAGTCTCCTTTGATGACGGTGGTGTTTGTCAGATGAGAAAGTTGACTGCTTGCCTTGGCTCTTCAAGAAGAAAGCATAAACAAAGCTGAAGAAAGAAGCTCTGCATGTGTCTGAAAGACATTGCTCCTCTAAAACAGTGCCTGTGGGCAGGGGAAAAACTCTAAGATACGCCAGGCATAGAGGGTAGGATGACAATGGTTCCCATCAGCTAAGATGTTGGAACTGTTTTTGAAAGATTAGGAGGTGTGGCCTTTTGGAGGGGATATGTTGCTGAGGGCAGGGTTTGAGGTTTCAAAAGACTCCCACCATTCTGAGTTTGCTCACTCCTGTTTCATGTTTGTGTGTAAGAATGTGAGCTGTAGGAACATGAATTATAAGCTCAATGTCCTTGATTTATGGCTAGAAACCAAATATGAGTGAGTACGAAGCTAAATAAGAAGGTGAAGAAGGTGAATCCAAAGACAAACACATAGGCATCCTCCTGAATATTAACCTTCATCAGGCAATGAAAGGAGACAGAGACAGAGACCCACATTGGAGCACCGGACTGAAATCCCAAGGTCCAAATCAGGAGCAGAAGGAGAGAGAGCATGAGCAAGGAACTCAGGACCGCGAGGGGTACACCCACACCCTGAAACAATGGGGATGTTCTATCGGGAACTCACCAAGGCCAGCTGGCCTGGGTCTGAAAAAGCATGGGATAAATTTGGACTAGCTGAACATAGAGGACAATGAGGAAGAATGGGAACTCAAGAACAATCGCAGTGGGGTTTTGATCCTACTGCATGTACTGACTTTGGGGGAGCCTAGGCAGTTTGGATGCTCACCTTATGAGACCTGGATAGAAGTGGGCGGTCCTTGGGCTTCCCACAGGTCAGGGAACCCTGATTCCTCTTTGAGCAGATGAGGGAGGGTGACTTGCTCTGGGGAGGGGGAGGGAAATGGGAGGCGGTGGCGGGGAGGAGGCAGAAATCCTTAATAAATAAATAAATTAAAAATAAAAGAAAAGACACAGAATCTTCAATTACACGTAACACAATTAAATGCAAATTGTCAGTATTTTAAATGTTATTAAATGCATTTATTTAAAAGCATGTATACTATCACAAATATACTTTAAATATTTTGAAAAAAAAAAAGAATGTGAGCTGTAGGCTCTCATGCCTACCTGTATCCATGTTGGTGATGGACTTCTATATGTCTTTGACTATAAACCTCAAATAAAACCTTCCTTCTACAAAAATAAAGTCATTAAAGTAGCTAGTGCCTCAAATTAGTTAGCGCACGAAAACATGAGTAGTAATAATGTGTCCCCTGTTGTAAGGGTGGCATGAGATTCATTTGCAAAGTGTTTAGCTTGGTCTTGGTGTTGAATGTGTACTCTGTGACTCTCAGGTTGCTTTAAAAAGTTGCCTTCTGTGTGGGAGGAGGGGGAGGGAAATGGGAAATGGGGAGGAGGCGGAAATTTTTTTTTCAACAACTAAAAAAAAATAAACAAAAAAATAAAAAAAAGTTACCTTCTCAGACAGAGAGTTCAAATGTCAGTGTAAATGTTGACAGCACTGTTCTCTGCTTCTCGGCTAGAACTATTCTGTGAGAAGATATGGGTTGTGGAGGCATTTTATCTTTAAGGCAAAGAGGAGAGGAAAAGTTGCCAATAGTATATATTCACCCTAGTATAAAACTCCACTTTTCCATGAAGCAGTGTACCTCTATTACTGGTTCTCAGAAGGATTCATATATAACATTTAGGGGATAAAATAACTTGGTGGCTAAAGGTGTTTTCTGCCAAGCCCAATGACCTGAATTTGATTCCCAGAACCAACACTTTGGGATGGATGAGAGAAACTATTTCCCTAAGTTGTCCTCTGACCTCCACAAATGCATGCATGTGAAACCACACACACACACACACACACACACACACACACACACACACACGCACACACACACACACACACGCACCATAAATAAATAAACGCAATGTTTTATTTATAAATTTAGCATTTGCTCTGTTAGTACAAAATACAAAGTTTACTTCAAAGAAAATAAGAGCTCATTACTTCTGAACCAAATATGACCTGGGAACACAGAGTAAGGGTTCATGAATAGCATGAACCAATGTAAACATGATTATATGACTTTTAGAAGTCACAGAACAAAAGAAATATAAACCAGGCCATTTCCCAGATATATGGCTGGCAACCTCCAGTGAGCAGGTTGTAGCAAAGCAGAGGAAACTCTGCTGTAGCCTTTCCATGTTATCTGATCACGTTCTTAGCTTGGGGCTGATGGAAGTTAGTAGTCTGTGAAATTTGTACATTTCAAAAGTTGCACTTGATAATTAAAAAGATGCTACATCAGACACAGAGGCAGAAGACAAATAGCTCCAAAGGGGACCAAAGAGGAGTCAAATTAGTTTTGACTCTGGATTTGTACCAATCTCCAAAGTCAACAAATTCCTGCTGGTCCTCTGCCTTGGAAGCCCTTAAATGTGGCTTTTTAACTGGTAGCTCCAGTCCCAGCTTCCCACTCAGGATCCAATGTCACACTCTGTCCTGTCTCCTTGGGCTCCTCTGGGCTATACCAATTTCCTCTCAAGAGTTTCTCTGCCCACAACAGACTCAAGAGGTTTAAGGCATGATGCTTGGGCCTTTTGTACAACATCTCTCTTCTGAAATGTGTGTGTGGTTTTTATGAATTGTTTCTGTAGTGGCATTTCATTTGTATTTTAGTAAATAAAGCTTGCCTGAAGATGAGAAAAGCAAAACAGCCACACTGGCACAGCCTTACTATAGACCAGGCAGCAATGACATACACCTTTAATTTCAGTAGCCACACTAGCTTGCCAAAGAAATCAGGCAGTAGTGGTGCACACCAATTAATTTCAGAACTAGAGAGGAGACAGCTCTCAGCCTCAGTCTCATTCTGAAATTCCTGAAGACAGGATCACCATTTTCGGACCGAGGTCGAGGTAAGAGCCAGTGCCTGGCTACTTTGCTTTTCTTATCTTCATGCTGAACCCCATTATCTGTCTCTGAGTTTTTTTAAAGCTTAACGATTTATTCTATTCTTTAGTTCTATACTATTTATGCATATATGGATTTGTATGTACATGTGTATATACAAATATAAATATAACTTTTCTTCATCTCTCTTTTTAATTGATTTTTATTGAGCTCTACATTTTTCTCTGCTCTCCTCCTTGCCTCTCCCCTCTCCTTCAGCCCTCTCCCAAAGTCTGCATGCTCTGAATTTACACAGGAGATTTTGTCTTTTTCTACTTCCCATGTAGATTAGATCTATATAAGTCTCTCTTAGAGTCCTCATTGTTGTCTAGGTTCTCTGGGATTGTGATTTGTGGGCTGGTTTTCTTTGCTTTATGTTTAAAAACCACTTATGAGTGAGTACATGTGATAATTGTCTTTCTGGGTCTGGGTTATCTCATTTAAAATGATGTTTTATAGCTCCATCCATTTGCCTGCAAAATTCAAGATGTTAGTATTTTTCTCTGCTTTGTAGTACTCCATTGTGTAAATGTACCACATTTTACTTATCTGTTCTTCAGTCGAAGGGCATTTAGGTTGTTTCCAGGTTCTGGCTATGACAAAAAAAAAAGCTGCTATGAACATAGTTGAGCACATGTCATTGTGACATGACTGAACATCCTTTAGATATATACCCAAAAGTGGTATTACTGGGTCTTGAGAAAGGTTGTTTCCTAATTTTCTGAGAAACCACCACACTGACATCCAAAGGGGCTGTAGCAACTTGCATTACACCAGCAATGCAGGAGTGTTCCCTTTTCTCCACAACCTCTCCAGCATAAGTTGTCATCAGTGTTTTTTTATTTTTTTATCTTGGCCATTCTTACAGGTGTAAGATGGAATCTCAGAGTTGTTTTTATTTGCATTTCTCTGATGAATAAGGAAGTTGAGCATTTTCTTAAGTGTTTTTTGGCCATTTTAGATTCCTCTATTAAGAGTTCTCTGTTTAGGTCTGCACTCCATTATTTTTATTGGATTATGTGTTCTTTTGGTAACCAAGTTCTTGAGTTCTTTGTATATTTTGGAGATCAGACCTCTGTCTGATGTGGGGTTAATGAAGATCTTTTCCCATTCTGTAGGCTGTCATTTTGTCTTGTTGACCATGTCCTTTGCTTTACAGAAGCTTTTCAGTTTCAGGAGGTCCCATTTATTAATTGTTTTTCTCGGTGTCTGTGCTGCTAGGGTTCTATTTAGTAAGTGGTCTCCTGTGCCAATGTGCTCAAGTGCACTTCCCAGTTTCTCTTCTATGAGGTTCAGTGTGGCTGGCTTTATGTTGAGGTCTTTGATCCGTCTGGACTTGATCATGCTGCATGTTAGGCTGGAGATAGCAATCTGAAAGGAAGGCCACAGGTGAGGTGCCCTGCTCATCACTATACTTTGAGGATACCACTTACCTCTGTGCACGCCAAGCACAAACCCAGCTTAATTGATGTTTGTTGGGTCTCTAGGCAGTAATGCTATTAACTCCTGTGGGCTGTTGTGTTTGGGAGGAAATCGCTAGATGGCAATAACAATAGTACTTGTGAACATGGATTATTATGGATTTATTATATGCTAAAAGCTTTCATCCTTTTTTTCCTCCAGATAATCTTTTATTGAAGCATTTTCTCCTGTTGCTTCTTAACTGGCACTCCACTACACCACTGTTAATGTCATCTATGATGTCATGAGGGTGGTAGCCTTCTACACTGCAGTCCACTGACAGTACAATAGTCCCTAAAAGGTCTCTAGCAAAAGACCACCCATCAGGCAGAAAATAAAAAGTGATTTTTTTTCTTGGTGCTTCTTCTTTTCCTGCTTCATTTTGTCTCTTGGGAGCTTCTTGATGGCTTTGACGATCAAGGCAGAGACAGAGGGTACCACTGATGTGGGAGTGTCATATATCAATCTGTTGATTTCATTAGTTAAGCAATAAAGAAACTGTTTGGCCCTGTGGGTGGAGTAAACAGAACAGAATGCCGGGAGGAAGAGGAAGTGAGGTCAGACTCGACAGCTCTCCTCTCGGGAGCAGACGCTTCAGAGAGACGCCATGCCCAGCTCCCAGGCAGATGCACGTGATGAAGCTCCGACCCAGGATGGACTTAGGCTAGAATCTTCCCGGTAAGACCGGTGCTATACAGATGATAAGAAATGGGCTAGTCCAGGTGCGAGAGTTAGCCTAGAAGAGGCTAGGTAGAAATGAGCCAAGCGGTGTTTAAATGAATACAGTGTCTGTGTAATTATTTCGGGGCATAAGCTAGCCGGGCAGGCGGCTGGGGTTTTGGGGACGCAGCCCCGCCGCCCATATTACTACATACCACCCCATCTAGGACTGTCTGTTATGAATGGATGGTTTCCCTGTCATCCTCAGACCTTTCCAATACCCAGTTGCCTTAGCAATGTCATCAGCAATGCTTTGGGAGACAGACTAGGTTTTGTGGTGCTGATCTGGTGTACCTCTTGGACATAACACTGACCTTGTTGGTGTCGAACTTGGGTGGCACAGTGGAGGTGACAGGTGTCAGGTGAACCTGGATTCTGGACAATCAAAACAAGTTGCACCGTAGCTGCTTCCTAGCACAAAGTCCTTATATACTAATTCATTAACCCCCACAGCAGCCATGCAATAAAGCTATACTTACAGCTAGTGAGCACTAGTGACCACAAGGGTTTGGTTTCAAATGCCAGTTTTTCTAACTGCACACCTGCCTCATTCACAGGTTCTGAATTCTCTGCACTGATCGGTATAGTCAGCTGCTAATAGTTTCTACCTAATGAATGAGAGTCTCACATGTTCTCAGAGGTTGGTATTGCTGTGACTGGGTTCCTGTGTGAGCGTCCAATCTCTGGTGCTTCTAGAGATGAGGTCATTCTCAGAGTGACTGTGGCATTTTTTTACCTTCCAGGCTCCTGGGCACAGCTCGGAATTCAGCACAGCCCTGTCCTCACCCAGGTGACTCTCAAAGCCCCATGCTTCTTGGCCACAGAGCTTGTTGTAGTATCCTTTGTGGTCTGTTGCCTTTCTTATAGTTGTTTTGCTGTGAGAAATATACTCAAAAAAAAAAAAAAAGAAAAAGACTAGCTGCCTTTTATCAAGAATGCTTTCTCTTGTTTCATTCTGAAATCCATTGGGAGAAAAGAGAGAGGCTTTTCTTTATTGAAAGGGTTGCAGGGACCATTCCTTAGAGACCCATCTCTGTGTGCTGTGAATGACACTTTGATTACCCATGAGCTCAGTACCTCTCCCTTCTGGATGTGTAGGGCTGAGAATCCACAGCAGCCGATATAGGTATAGACCTTTCTCATTGAAGAGCACTGACTAGGCCTGTCCTGGTCATCTGTGCCAACACATAGTTCAGAACATCAGGAGAAGACAACCTCCCTGTGTGTTTTTCTTGCAATATAAGAATTGGGTGGTGGTGATGATGATGATGGCAGTTTCTAGGCACAAACTGAAAAGGCAAAGCAGCATGGGCCTTCCCTTTAGTGACTAGATTTCTATTCTCTATACACTGGTTCACTTGGTGACTTAGCAAAGTGACCCCTGGTCCTGCTCTCCTCAGGTATGATGCGCATCCTCCCTGTGGTGGGGGACACTGTACTGGAAACCACATTTCTCAGGCACCATGTGATTTTTCTGAGTATAAGTCACACGGGGACACAAAAGTTAATCATTGTTGTATGCCACATTTCTTGTCCTAGCACAGAGAAAGAGGTGACAGGAATCATGCCAGTGGAGATGGCACAATGGTTTGGATGTGGAGTGAAGGGGGTGGCCTTACCCCTGAATTACGGCTTCTCTATATTTAGTTCAGTTGTTGCTAGAATCAACCTTGCAGATTGATCCTGAATCATTACACTGGAGTAAGATTTAGCATCTCTTTCCCAGAAAACTAATAACATCCATAAACAGCAAGACTTCCTGTGTGCCTTGCCTTGTCAAGCAAAGGCCATGGAGCATGCCTAGACCTGCTGGGAAGTCAGAGCTGCCCAGCCAAAACTGTCCTTAATTGCTAAAGCTACAAGAAGCGAGAGCTCCAGTTTCTAGGGAAATGAATGCTTAATGCTAAGCAAAGCACTTAAAAGAGCGCTTCAGATGTAAGAAAGCCCTATGCTGAAGCAAGGCCTGCTTCTCTTTCAGATATCCACTGAAGCCGTGTGAAATGGGTTGTGTGTGCTTTGCTTTCCCCAGAGGCTTCCTTCACTTCCAAACTCTGCAATTACTACTGGAGCAGAGTGGAGACTGACTTAGGTCCCTTCTGTGGCTTATTCCGTAGTCTCAGATGCGGTCAGGCCATGCATTTCATGTGTGGATACACTGATACAGGCTGCTGCTATGCTGTACACAGGGCTTCTTGCTGGACAATGGCCCTGCTTCACAGGCTGCCTCAATGATTGCCCTGAAAGCCCGACCCAGCTTTCAAGAGAAAACTGTATATAGAGGAAGGAAGCAGGGACATGGTGTCCGGAAGGAAAACAAAAGCAAGAGGAAAAACTGTCTTTCCACGTCAGGCTCAGGTTTGACTCAACCATCTTAAGAAGTTTTATAGACACACTGGATTTTTTTTATTGCTTTGCATAGTCTACTTCTCAACTGCATAACTGATCTTATAAAGTAGCCTGCTCATAGATGATCTCATAAGCATGTTCTCAGTCCACAGTTTATAACTGAGCTTCAGAAGGGAAATGACACATTCAGGGTCTAACAAGTTGTCTGATCCCTGGCTTCCAGGGTGAGAAGAGCTGACAGTCATCTGACCTCTGAAGTGTTACAGACCTAGCAAGTGACACTCTGCCTTTGCCCACCCTATGAGAAGGATGCCCCTGAAGCGACCTGTCAAAAGTAAGGGGCACAGCTTTAAGGGTGAGTCTGAGTTCAGTTCCTCACCTTGCCACTTCCTAGCATTGAATGTGACTGCTACTCTCTGACAGTCTGCTGGACAAAAGAGCAACCTGGATTGATACTGTTTAAGTTGTAATCAGGTGGAATTTACACACGCTAGCACAGAATTTTGGAGTTTTACTTTAGTGAAGAAGTATGAGCTCTAAAAAAGATAATTTGAATTGCTTATGGAAGCAAAATGGACATTTGAAGAGGCTATACAATGGAAACAGAAAAACAGGAAGAGCAGCCAAAGGGCAGCGAAGAAGGGAAAATGTTGAGAAGTCCAGATATTTCCTGGTAGCCTTTCTTTAAATATTTCTGTATGAAATGGGTGAAGAGTTCATCTCTATTCTTTACAAAGCCTTCAGCAAGCAGTTCTATAATTGCTGATGCTTTAGGAAGGGTGTGTGTGTGTGTGTGTGTGTGTGTGTGTGATATGTGCATGTACAGACATGCAAATTAGAGAGTGAAGACACAGGGCAAATACAGGACAGGGCTCCCAGCAGGCATGAGAGAAGGACCTGGACATAGGAAACCTGTTCCCCATGTGTATAAAACATTCAAACCCCTGGCACATAGTGGACATTCAGGACATTCTGTAAATGGAAGCTGCTTGAAGAACTGAGAACTACTCGGTGAACCTGTGCCTTTTGTGTTGCCACATAAATTATAAGATTAGTTTTTAATATTTGTGGAGAATTGCACTGCAGTTTTGATGAGGTTGCATAGAATCTGTAAATTGCCTTTGGGAAAATGGCCATTTCCACAATATTAATCCTGCTAATCTGTGAGCATGGGAGGCCTTCCCAGCTTCCAGGTTTTTCTTCAGTTTCTTTCTGCAGCGTCTTAAAGTTTTCATTATACATATATTTCACTTTCTTGGTTAGATTTATCCCAGATTTTTGAGACTATTGTGAATGGAATTTCCTGATTTTTTCCTCTGTATGTTTGTCATTAACGGGGCCTGGCATAGGGGCTATGCTCCTGGTAGATGCCAAAGGATAGCAAATAAAAAAAGCCTAGTGCCAGGATCAGGTTCCTGCTTTCAGAGGTGTTAGTCAGTGAGGTCCCTAAAAGTCCCTCCAGACATTAGAGCTGTCTCTGTTGCTCTTGGTTATCCTCCAGGAAATAACAGCAAGACTCCGCTGCTGAAGACACCTCATGCTTGAATCATAGAACATGAAGAAATCTAGCTGGTACTGACCTTGAAGCTTCACCCCTGTTGAGTATAGATCACAGCGAGGAAGGTGCTATGAGCACTCCCAGGGAAAGAAATTCCTCCATCAGATTGGCCTGTGGACATGTCTGTGGGATATTTTCTTGCTTGCTGATTGATATAGGAGGGCCTAGGACTATCACTAGGCAAGTATGTTGTAGGACAAGGCTGCTTGTTGGTTCCTGGTCACCCAGACTCCTGAAATAACCACATGGAAACTTTATTATTTGCAATACTGTTTGGTCAATAGTTTAAGCGTATTTCTGGCTAACTATATTTTAAATTAACCCATCTCCATTAATCTGTGTATCACCATGAGGCTGTGACTTACCAGATAAAGTTCCAGTGTCTGTCTCCTGTGAGGCCACATAACTTTTCCTGACTCTGCCTTCTTTCTCTCCGCATTCAGTTTAGTTCCCCCCCCCATTCTATTCTGCCCTAACAACAGGCCAAGGCAGTTTCTTTATTAACCAATGGTGTTCACAACATACAGAGGGGAATCCCACATCACAGGTAGACTTAGATTTTATAAGAGAGGTAGCTGAACATAAGCCTAGGAGTAAGTCAGTAGGTAGTGTCCTTCCATGGTTTCTTCTTCAAGTTCTTGCCTTGGCTTCCCTTAATGATGAACCATAACCTGTAAGGCAACTTAAACCTTTCCTTCCCCAGGTTGTTTTTGGCCAATGGTTTTTTTTAATCACAATAACAACAGCAACAAAAGCTAGAATAACACCTATGTCAGCTATTACAGCCAAAGTCCTATCCATGAAACACAAAATCTATATAATCCAGACCATCTATCCATGCCCCTCCTCCCCAAGTTCATGTCCCAAACCAACCTGGCCTATGTCCTATTCTATTTTATCCTATTCTGGTAGAGAAGATCTACTCACATCATGGCCACCAGGAAGCAGAGAGAGAAAGGATGTCGGGGCTCTAACAAGCTCCCCTTTAATTCCTTCCAGGTCCCCAGCCTGAGGGATGATGCCGCCCACATACTCTCCGAATCTCTGCAAACACTTTCAGAGACAGACTCAGAAGTATGCCTTACTAACTCCCTGAGTTCTTTTCGGTGAGCAGCCGTGACCCTAGCCAGCTGCACATCACCCTGAGATTTTCTCCATACTCTGTGCCTTTCCCAGATGCTTTGGGTTTGTTTCTCTTATCACCTGCCTCCTGCATATCACAGTGTAAAACTTCTCTGTGAACGGGGAGTCTCGTGATGCCAAATCCCTGGCCTAGGCCATGTGCATGATGGACTTTGTTCCACAGTATCATTCTAAACCTGTTCAGGGTTGCACTGTGATATTATCTATGAGAGTCTATGCTGTTAAAAAAATTGCTAGCAGTGAGCCACTAATGGGCTACAAACCACAGACCCAAACCATTTCTGGAACACATTAAGTTCTCAGGCAATAGAGGGTAGAATTTGTAAGAACAATTATCCACTGCTAATTCTAGGAAGAGACGCCCTCCCTGAGTAAAAAGAAGTATGGCTAACGGAATGCAAAGCTTGGGGACCGCTTTATGTCACTACGATAAAGAGACCTTTCAGCGGTAGACCGAGGTGTGCTGGGAAAATGACGTGGACCCAGATTGTGGAATGCCAGATGTAATGAATGGACTCTCTTATTAATTTCCACACAGGAGACAGTGGGCTCCAGCACAAATGACTCAAATGCACAAACTGGTGCATCATTCGAAACCTAATTCTTCCCATCTCTATTACCAGGCCCAAGATTAGAATGAAAAGTAAAATCCTGCTGCTTTTGTCTTAAATCCTCAAAAGGAAAAGAATGACAAAGGCTATTCTTTGCTAATTTTTTGATTGGTTTTAGGTTTGTCTTGGGGTCTCTCTCTCTCTCTCTCTCTCTCTCTCTCTCTCTCACTCTCTCTCTCTGTGTGTGTGTGTGTGTGTGTGTGTGTTATGTGCATATGCATGCATGCAGAGGCCATGTGAAGATGATCACTCTTCTCCTTAGGACAGGGTCTCTTACTGAATGAAGAGATAACTGTTCTATCTAGACTGGCCAGCAAGCCCCAGACCTCCTCCTTTCTTTCCCCAAGCACTAGAATTATAGACAGGAAAGTGCCCATGTCCAGACTTTTACATGGGTAAAAGCCTCTCTCCACACTTTGATCTTTTACTATGGAACCCAAACTGGCAGCCAACTCATGATCTGCTTCCCTTAGCGTCACGGGGTTATATATTGTCACAGGTGTGCATCATCTTGTCCACCTTGGATAGCAATGTATTTGTGACTATTTTGTTGCGATAAAATACCATGACCAAAAGCAACTTAGGGAAGAAGTTTATCTTGGCTTATGGCTCAGAAGGAAGAGTCCATAATGGTGGGGGAGGGGAGGGCATGGCGGCCAACAGCTAGATCTAAAAGCTGAAAGAGCTCATCTCTGTCTATATGCAAGAAGTAGAGACAACAAACTAGAAATGGGGATGAATCTATAATCTCTCAAAATCGGGTCCCCCCCCACCAGTAATGTAGTTCCTCAAGTAAGGCTGAACATCCTAAAGATTCCATAACCTGCTCAAAGAGCACCACCCACCAATCGACAGAACTTTAAAATATCCAAACCTATGGGGGACAATCTCAGGCAAAGCATCACAGATGGGAACTCTGACCGTGCTTGAGCATGTCGTGGTGGCCTACTACCTTCTCTCCCCTTAGTCACTTGGACTTCCGGGAGCCCCAGCCAGATGTCCTTCCAATCTAACTTCAACATATCCCTACATCAGCTCCCAAAATGTGTCTGTATCTACCTGTTGGCAAGGTCTAGGTTCACAGAGTCCGGGATACAACCCTTGCTCCCATCCCGTGGTCACACTGGAGACTTTTCACTGGGTGTACTCCTGTAAATACATCACTACTATTCATTTGTCCCAATTAAAAAAATTAATGACCACTTTTGAAGAATTGGGAGTATTGGGGATCTAGAGGGGGTTCTGAGAGGCGTGGTCACGGGGTGCAATTGGGGTATGAATAAAAGTACATTATAGAAATGTATGTAAGGTCATTACAAACCCATTATTTTGCACAATTAACCTGTATTAATTTATAAATTACTTTTGAAAGAAAGTATTCATATTAAACTTGCTTTAATAAACTGATTAATATGGAGTGGGTGAGTGTTAATTTCATAACTTGGTCATGATGCAATAGCAAATGATCTTTTATAATACATATATACATATAAAACTAATAACACCCTACCAAAAAGGGGGAAAATTATACCACATTAATTATTCATTTTGTTTGTAGGACTCATTCTGCTTTGAGAAATATTTAAATATGAAAGAGTGTGCCTTAAAATAGAAGTAGTATTTTAATTAGCATCAATTACATAGGTGCCAGGGAACATAGTTCTTTAGGGAGCATTCCTTTGGCGTATAAGACAAGTTGATTATGAATGCTTTAACTGAAAATAGTAGTCTAAACCATATAAAATTGTACATTTCATTTAGAAGTGATCAAGCAGTAATAGCTTCATAAGGTGGCCCCTCATAGGTGTACATGAGACTTCAGTGTTCTAAGCATAGTTTTCTTTTGACGATGACAAAGAAATAAGAGATAAGTGACCTCGAATGTTAATTAGAAAGTTACGGGTCAAGACTGGCATCCTTGCCCTGATGTTGGCTTCCTCTTCTGATACTTTCCTCCTTAAAGGAAAGCTCAAGCTACCACCATATCTGCTTTCAAAGCTAGAAGGCAGGAAAGAGGGAGAACAGAGTCACAATAGTTTAAATGGCAGAGTTCACTAAGAATTATCCATCAGATTTTGATGTTCTTCTCATTAGGCAGAAATATAATTTCATCATCCATGACTAGCTCTGGATACCAGAGAAGATGTAACTTTTCTGCCACACATAGATGAGGTTTGAAGTGTGGAGTCGGGGGGATGGCTCAGGGGTAACGTGCTGATTGCACAAGCCTGTAGACTTGAGTTCAGGTCTGCTGCTCCCACTTCGAAGCTGGGAGCAGGGGCAAGCATCTATAGCGTAGCCAAGGGACACAGAGATGGGAGACTCCCTGGGGCTCATTGTCTCACCAGCCTGACTGAACTGATGAAGGTTCAGAGACAGATCCTGTCTCACAGATGTGGTACAGAGAGATCCAGGAAGACATTCAAGTTGTCCTCTGGCTTCCACGTGTGCATGCACATAGGTGCACGTATAACTGTGTGAACATGTACAGAGACCACACCCACACACGTGTACCCGTATGCAAATTTTAAAGGGAAGTTACAAGCGAAAATTCTATTAGATAATATTGAGTATCGTTATCAATTTTAGTTTTCTAATTTCTAGCGTCTGGGTGAGGGAAGGGAGGCCTGAGCATATGTTGCCTGTCTTCTGCTCCCTCACACACGGTCATGGTGGGGCTGGCATTGAACCAGGTGTGTGCTGCCGCATGAGGCTGAACTGTTAAGGTCTGTGGGGCTTTAGATAATCCTACCCACGATTACTATTCATGCAAATCTCAAAAATTATAAAACTCTAATGTGAGTTGATTCTCCAGTCATTTCCATCCTAATGGTCCATTGTGAAGGAAGCTAATGGTCCATTGTGAAGGAAGCACACGAGCCTGAAAGAACTGAAACTTCAGAGGCTATTGAGAGATGTGGGTATTAAGAGAAACCAATTCATAATCATATTTTCAGAGAAGAAAGATGACAGGGTAGGGGGAAGCAAAAAGAAAACAGAGGGAGGAAGGAAGAGGAAAAACGTGAGACTGACAGTTAACAGGACATTGTCTAGCTGAGCAGAGCCATGTCTTCTCCAGGATAACTCCAGTGTTCCCTCTACACAGAAAACCTGGGCCAGCAGCATCCTCCTGCCGAATGTAGGCTCTTGTTTTATGCGGGAACCGCACCACTAGGTAAGAGCTGAATGACGAGGGCCACATCACCTCAGACACTGACACAGCCATGGTTATAGCAGAGTTGAGAGCACTCACCACAACCCCGGGATCATCGTTTTCTTAGGCACTCTTTTGGTACCCACACATTATGGCAAAGAGGGGAGACAGCAAATGTAAAAGGATGCAGTAGGGCTGTCTCAGCCCTGTCACTGTGACCCCGGAGAGATAACCCCATCCGGGCTCTAACTTCTTCCTCTATAAAATAATGCGATTAGGATAGATGATGCTAAAGATTATTTTTATTCTCATACTCGATGTCAGTTGGGGTTGAGTGTTTCCAGGCAACAGAAACCAATAAAACTTTAAGGAATAGAGGAGAAAGTGGAAGAACCAAGCACTTTCTGGGAGGGTCAAGACCGGCAAATGCTTTGGGAACCTGGAGCTGTGACCATATCCTTAGTGTTTAGCAGGATGACTTGCAAGCTTTTGGATATTGAATAGATAATACACATCAGACTAGACTAGGGTAAGACTTCCAGAATGCCCCACCTTGATAGTTTATGATTATAGCAGAGTCATTCTCTGAAATAAAACTATCAACTAAGCAATAGAATCAAAAGGAGTGGGTCTTGGGGAAGTAAAAGCAATAGACAATTGTCTACCTGGTCTGACTGTGGCTTCAGCTGGCTGATCATATCTGAGTTAATAACAAAACCAAAAACCTTCTATTTGTTAAGGCCTTATGTGTCAGACATAATATAGAATAAACTAAACTCATTTTCTGTCTTGCTTTACCATTTGCTACCATATAGACTTTCAGAGGTACAAAGGGACAAGGCTAGTTAATGTGAAGACATCTATGGGGACGTACAGAGGGCACGAGGAAGCCCTGACTGGCAATGCTTGAACACAGCACCTCACCCACACCCTCCATCCTTCCGCCCTAGCCCCTGACCTTTAACTGTCCAAATGCTTCTCTCTGGTACTGTCCAGTTAGGAACTCGAACCAACTGTGATTTTCTGAGAAAATTGATAACATCATTTCCTAAAGGGATGAGGTTACTGACACCAACTCATTAATTGCTTCTTTGTTTCTGAAGCAAGACCATTTGCACGGCGGTGGCACCAATCCAGTTCTCACACCATGTAATTCAATAAAGGGGACAGTCAGAACAGCTCTCCGAGGAAGGGGATAACCAGAAATTTGATGATTTAGCCCTGCAATAAAGATCTATTAGCAGCAAAATGTAGTCAATTGACATTCAAATGCAATAAGTTAGCGCGGCGTTTTAATAATTCCCACAAAGTCCTCAGGTGCTTTGTCCACGGGGATAATTAACATCCACTGCATCTGTGCACTTGGCGGTGCGCTCTCACGGCCTCCTGGTTTGAATGGGAAAAGCACATTCCCATGTGTTCTCTGCCAGCACAGAGCTATAAAACACAGCAGTAAGATTCCAAGCCTTGAGCTAATCTTAGCTTCAGTCTTCATGGACCCTCCCAGTCCCTATATAGACTATAACGTAATATCCTGTGTTATTTCCCTTTGTTTTAGGAGATAAATCATTGATTCCAAGACTCCCCTGTCTCCATCTTTCCTGTACAATATTGAAGGAATGTAACTGAATGTACAGCATTAAGAGACTACAGAGGAATGTCACTGAATGTTATCACTGACATGGCCTCAAACTCAGTGATGTACTATTCGCACAAACCATTGCTTTCTTCCTACTCTTGGTCTTTGTTCAAACTTCCCCTATGCTTTTTTTTCTTTTTGGCAAAGATGCCTTCCTTCTCTTTTTCTCAAAGAGCAGATTGAAACTGACTCCAACCCTTGGCTAGAAAAATGCTGATTCCGTAGGTTTCGAGTGGGGCATTTATTCTAATAAATTGTTGACAGCTTTAGGCCATCGGCTGAGTATCCCTGCTGCATACTTCACAATGCAGTGGAAGGGCTTTGTGGAAACCAACCCTGATGTGGTTGTTTGAATAAGAATGATCCATATGTATTTGAATTTTCAGTCCTCAAGGAGTGGCACTATTTGAGAAGGATTAGGGAGTGTGGTTTTGTTGAAGGAGATATGTCACTGGAGAAGGGATTTGAAATTTCAAAGTCCACACGAGTCCACACCGTGTCACTCTATCTGCCTGTGGACCAGGATTTAGCTTTTGTCACTGTTCCATTATCATGAGCGCTGCACTGATCCTGCCATTCCCCCACCATAATGATAATGGATTAAGCCTTTGAAACTACAAGCACATGTGTAGTTGTATTTTCTTTTACTCTTTAGGCTTTTTTTGGGGGGGGCAGAGTGGGCCGCCACCCATCTTCCAAATAAATCACATGCAGAATCTTATTGTTTCTTATGAATGCCCAGCCTTAACTTGACTTGTTTCTTGCCAACTTTTCCTAACTAAACAATTGCATCTTCCTTTTGTCTCTGGGCTTTTACCTTTCTCTTTTGTAAATCTTACTTTCCTTCTTACTCTGTGGCTGGCTGGGTGGCTGGCCCCTGACGTAATCCTCTTCCCCCAGATTTCTCCTATTTATTCTCTCTGCCTGCCAGCCCTGCCTATCCTTTCTCCTGCCTTGCTATTGGCCATTCAGCTGTTTATTAGACCTTCAGGTGTTTAGGCAGGCAAAAGTCACAGCTTCACAGAGTTCAACAACTGCAGCATAAACAAAAGCAACACATCTTTACATCATTAAACAAATGTTCCAGAGCATAAACAAATATAACACAATTTAAAATAATATTCTACAACAGAAATCCACAGTTAAATTCCTTCTGCTGTGAAAATTGCCTTGGTCATTGAGTCTCTTCACAACATTAGAACAGTAAATAAGATACCTGGCTATAGTTTTTTTTTTTAAGGTGAGGATTTTTTAAATATAAAATGTAGTTTCTTAGCATGTGAATGAAAATGTATGCATACATGCAAATGACAATATATTACTTCCTGTGCTATCATAATTTAAAATGGATTCCAGAGCATAATACATGAAAACTGTGGAAGGGAAAGATACAGAAAAACATAAATCATTGCAGAAACCCACCCCAGAGGTGTGACATGGAGCACCACTCTAAAGGTTGCACGGGGACAAATAATGAAGTCTACAACTCACCTGAGGTTAGGAATCTGATCTGAAATCTCTATCAAAATCCTACAAACCAAAAAAGAACAGGAAATAAACCCAGATCAAATCAGAGCTGCCCTGAAAGTGGGGTAAAAGAGAGTTCCTCACATTTCTCTAATAATTCATAACCCCAAATTTGTCCTTATGTGGTTGGAATCTGCTGCGATTTTACTGAATTCATGTTTTCATTGTATAGTATTCAAACAAAGAACAAATCAGAAGGTCATGTATCATTAGTTGGCACAGTATGAAAGCTTCTTTTAGTCACATCAGCAATATTTAAGAAAAGTATATTATCAGGAACAGGTGTTAGACATAAAGCATCCTTTGAAAAGGAGCTCTTGTCCTTGGGAATGTAAACCTCAGGCAAGTGGTTTCATCTTATGAATAGAAAGTTTCTGTCTCATTATCGCTATCATGGCCCTTCCTCTTCCTAACCCTCTATTTCATCTAGTGACCAAATATACCTAATCAGTTCTCTGCACCTGTTGAACTATACTTTTTAGTACCTTCTTATGCAGCAGACATCATGGGGGTTGGGATCTAGCAAGCCTATCCATAAAGTTGAAAGTATAATATAACAGTCTTTGTCCATCAACATTAACCCTTGCTCATTCTGCTGTAGTCTTATACATTCCCATATTGTGCTTTCCTATCCCAGAGCTGTTTCTGAAGAGAATGATCCTTGTCTTGTATATATATAGAATATCATTATTATAAAAGAGATTGTGCAAAGCTCATATCCCACATAGCCAGCTAATCGAGAAACACATCTATGCCTCAGCTGTGGCTAATACCAGGCTGTCTGCCATTGACCTCCAGGAAGCCTAGTCCCATGGGACACGTAGCTTCCATCCGGCATAATGACATATGTCATGTCACACAGACGACACTGGAGTTGGTGTGGCAGCCCAGGAGGAATGTGTATCCATTTCAAACTGTCTTCAGTTAAGGTGGCTGCAGTAGGTTGTGAGTACTGCCTGCTGTGTGTGTGTATGCCTGTGTGTTTTATGTGTGGGATGCAGGTGTGTCGTGGTCAGAGAACAATCTGGAATACCAGTCCTTGCCTTTCATCTTGTCTGAGGCAGGGACTCTTGTCCACTGCTGCATATGCTGTCCCCATCTATCCCTATACCCTGGTACCTGCCCACAGGGATTACAGATGCCTACACTGTTGTGTCCAAGGCTATAGGCATTTAAACTCTGGTCATTAGCCTTGGCCAACAAGCATCAAGCTGTTGCCACAGCCCCTGCTGCAATGTCTTAAGAGATGAGGCGATTTCTGAAATTTCCTGAATGTCCTCAGTCTGTGTAATCGTGATGCCCAGCTGTTAATAACACTAATTTCTTTTGACATTGAAAGGACAATAGTGTACAAATGCAAAATTGTCCCCATTATATTTAGAACACTCTGAGCAGGTGCCCAAATCCGTAATCCTGACAAGATCTCAGCCTTCATCCTCTGACCAACATATACTCGGTCGGAATTTACACAGAGAAAATCATAATAAGGGCCTGGCTTTGAGAATTTCTTCAGCACAACTCAGAAAATTATTATATATATATAAAGTTTATTGCATATATAGTATATGCAAAGAGATATAATTTGTTGGCAGGCAAAGAGAAATACCAATACATAACAAAAAGGCTTTTCCCACAGAAAGATCCCTAGCTGGTTCTGCTTCTTGCTAACAATGGAGCCTGAAATGGGATGACTTCAAAAGCATAGTGCGGACGGTTTTACGCAAGCAGAAACTTTGGACAAGGTCCCTCTTGTTTCATGAATTATCTGATGAGAAATTGCTTCACCAGTTGTGTTCATACTCGATAAGAAAATGTGTGCTTTGCACAGCATTTGTCTGTTGACTACTTAGAATTGTCATTAGAGAAATTAAATAACACGAGTGCCAAGCATTGAGTGAGTGAAATAATTAACCCACTGTGCACCGCACCTAAAACCATAGAGTTAGAATAACCTTTATGACCAGTCACTACAATTTGTGTGACAGTGGCTCACTAGGCATTCCTTTCTCATCTGGAAGACCAAATGCTTATTAATAATTGCTATTATAAACTTAATATTTATAGGCGATCGATTGTATTTTTAAATTAACACTAAACAAGCATGCTTCCATGTGACTCAGTAGGCCGTGGGCTCTGAATGAATAAATGAATGAGGTGTTTGGCAGTTAGCAGGTGCTGAGAACATTAGCGGAGTCTGAATTTGATTGAGGCTCAAATGTTCCCTTTCCTTCACACTTTCTCTTTGCTCTCGAATGGTTCCTCAAAAACACCAAAGATAAAAGAGACCTCTGAAGATTGGAGGGCAGCCCCTTTCTCAGCCTGCTTCAACTGGGGAGAAGAATTTGGACAAAATAAAACAGCACATCTGCTGGAGACAGAGAAGAGGGGGACATATTCCCCTGGTGACTGTAAATGCAGAGTGAGAGACGCTGGCAGCTTTCCATTCACCGCTCCCATTTCCCCAGGCGTGCTCCGGGGGAGCTACAGACAGAGGGGCCTTTCAAACCCTGCCTTTCCACAGAACTTCCATTTGCTGAGCCTGACAGAAAGAGAAGGCTTAATGATACCTTGACCGTTTGTAGGCTTCCTCGGTGGCTCTATAAACCTGGATGGTTGCACTAATATCTACGTGCCTCGTTCATCTTTAAATGGAGAACAAAAATAGCTCCTGCCTTATGGTATTATTGTGATTAAATGTTTCCACTTGGAATGGGCTCAAAAAAGTGCGTGGAACAGAGTGAACCAATAGCACTAGCAGCAGCGACGAGCAGCTTCTGCTAATTTTCATTCTCCTCAGGACAAAGGCTCTTTCAGTAGCGATTGGAGATTGATGGGAATCCACACCAGCTTGCTACGTAAAGAATGGGTGGACTTTGGAGTACCTGGGTTATTAAATTTACTTCAGGAAGGTAGGCTCTGTATTTGAGTTTTAGCTTGGGCTAAAGTCACCACTTCCTCTCCACAGAGGACTCCTGTGAGGGCCGAGGAAGACTGGCTGATGGGTGCTTTTACAACTGTCAAGGGCTATGCAGGAGTCATGGCTGTCTTTCAAATAATTGGCCTCCCTCCAAACATCCCTGCCTTCTCTGGCAGAGATGTTATATGCCAGGCATTCAGAAGGTGATCATCTCTAGTGTCCCTCAGAACTCTATGGTTCGGAAAGGTACTCATTCATCATGGACCCCAGGGTGCTTTGCCCTTGTGGCTCAGCACAAGACATTAACTCGGCTTTGAGAAACAGCACCATTTCTTCAAGGGTCATGTGTCTGGCACTGACTCATTGCTTTGGACACACAAATATCATAAAGTTTCTTTAGCCAAGAAGGATCCTCTTAACTCACCTAGTTTAACAAATACCAGCTAACTCAGTTCCTGTTCTGTGGACTCCAGGAGCCTCAAAGCTGTTCTTTGGAACCCCTTCATCTCAAAAATGGAGAAACTGAGGCCCATGGCATAGAATTAAGACTTCAGCAATCTCACTTTGCTTTTACAGGTGAATTGGCTGCACACAGGTTTTCCCAGTCAAGATGGGGTTAGTTCTTTTTCTTCCCCCAAAGTTATCTGTCACCTCCCAGCTTCAGGGAAATATGGCATATAATGACCGTAAAGTGCCACAAGCCTCTCAGAAAAGGATGGGGTCATTATTTTATGTGGGGCTCATTTCCTTCTGTGTTTTATAACAGTGTTCTTTTTTCCATATGGCTCCCAACCAAGAGAAACAGTGCTAGAGGCACAGCAAATAGGATTGCCAAAGGCTTGCTCCACATCAGGAATGACCCCATAGCCTCTTGGGTCTCTTCCTTTACTATCTTCAACTATATCCTTTTCTTTGGGTTGTTGACATGTTGGAAAAATGGCTACCCCTTCAGTGTTTGTAAGGTTGCCTTGCAGGGTCCCACGACAGGGACTGAGGGGAGGTCGGACATACTCTGGCCATTGGAGGAAAACACTGCAGGTTTCCCAGTAAAGTTACCAATTGTGCCCTATTCACCATCTTCAAGAGCCTCACAGGCCATTAGCTCTTCCGAGAACCAGTAGGAAGTAGCAAGTTTGTGTAGGACATTTTAATATATGTCCTTCAATTTTAATATGTACCATTTTAACTGCTTATTTTCTGGACACTTTTTTATATTTAGATATCCCAGTTAAAGCCGTTCCTGTATTAAAGGAAATGCCAACGGAAGGAGCTATCACTACTCAGTGCTTTCTATTGTCCCATGGATGGTCCCTAGCTCGTTCAATTTTCATAAATCCTGGAAAGAAAAACATTTTAATTTTCATTTTGCAGATATAAAGACGGATGCCTAGAGAAGTCAAATCCCTGTCCAGCTCTAGCAGAATGTCAGCTGGAGCAGAATGGCCCACCTCTATGCCCTGCATTCTTGACTGTAGCAGCGACTTGCTGGACCTTGCACTGGGGCATATTCAGTAAAAGGAGAAATGGAAAATGCCCATGCAGGCAAGGTTCCTCTGTGCTGTAGGTACACAGTGTGAGTAACCTGCCCATCACATCCCTGGCTTATTTATTCTGGGGTCCAATTTTAAAAAGGGAATGAATGCCTGCTACAGTAGTACTTCATTACTCCAGTGTTCTTAACAGGAAGCCCACCCTACATTAGTGCAAGGCAGTCTAAATACGAAACCACCAAAGCCAGCGTCTCACACTTCTCTGCCCTTTCCAGTTTCTGGAGGCTCACCACACACACGTGCTGCCTTCGTGGATCTCTATAGAATGCAGGGGTTGACAAGGAGAACTCAAGGCAGCTTCATTCTGAGTACCTGGTTTTGAAGATGAAAAGCATTTTGCAGGCAGGTGATAGGAAACTCATTCACACTGCAGTGGGGGCCTTCAGCCAGTCACTGAGGATCTCGGAGTTTCTATTCCCTTATCTATAAAATGGAAGTAATGAGAGCCTTTTGGAATCATTTTAGCTATCGTTAAGTAATGTAAAGACATTCTGAAATTCTTAGTGTTAATCTTGCAGAATAGACATTTGATAAACTGTAGTTCTTGGCACTCATCTGGTACCATCTTGTTATCCTTTAGTGTAAAATACTGAACCTTGAATGTTCTTACTCTATTCCCATATTTAATATAACAGCACATCCATGATAATGTTAACCATAAGATAGTCACTAAGTCTACTTTTAGAATCACAACACTCAGTAAAAAGTTAAGCCTTTCCTAAGATGTATACCCGAACTAAATGTATAACTTTAGGAGCCAAATTAGACTTCAAAGTATAAGTATTATGGATAATCACCATGCCACTAACATTTCCTAAGACCTCCCTCATTCTATAGGCAGCTTTTCACTATGTGTCATAATATAGTTATCCCACAGGAAACTTAACATTTAGTCATTGTTTTCACTTGAGGGTATACTACTACTTGCTCCAATGTGGATCTTGCCATCTTTGGTAGGGGACTCACTCCTTATGACTTACTATAAGAGGAGGCAGTCTTGTACATTAAGCTAAGGAGGGAGAGAGTTATGCTTTCCTGCTTGCGTTGCTAATTGGAGTAAGTTGTATGGCAGATAGAAAGGGAACAAGACTCTAGCCTAGTTTTATCTTTTATAATATTTAAGGCATACAGCAAGATGTTTTAATACATTTCCATATACATAATGGTTCCAGCAATGAAGCAAGTTTACAGCCATTATTGTTCACAGTTACCTTCATGTGTCTTTGTGGCAAGACCACCTTAGCACAAAAATATGGCCACAGAATGACATGATCTACAACAGCTCTCTTGTTGGATACGAGTTCTCTAGACTAGCCTGTGTTAGCATGCAGCTTTATAGTCTTTGGATCTCTACCATTCTCTCCCCATTCCAATTAGCTATCATTTTAATCTCTGCTTTTACATATCTAAAGATTTGATGTATGTAAGACCATACCGTTTGCATTCTGTTTAGTCCCCCTTTTGTCTTCCTTCCTCTTGCTTTTCATAAAAATCCATATCCTGCATTCATATCTTTTTGTTTGGTGGTCCATTGAGTTTAGCCAGTTCTATTTGTGTGTCCAGGGGTTTGGAACTATTAACTGGAACCCGATGGGTACACAACTGAAGACAATGATCATCCCTGCCCCAAGAATCCATCTGTAAACAAGAGTTAAGCTGGAAGGCATAGAATCCATAAGCCCCTTCTCAATCCTTGATTTACTATTGGCAGGCCCTGCCTTTTGCAAAGGCAGCCACATCTACTCTGAAATCAGGGTTGTAATGGCCATATTTTACCCTGAAGAAAGCATTTCTTAATCCTTCTCCTGATCTTCTGGTGATTACACTCTTTCTATCCCCTTTCACAGTGTTCTATGACCCTTAAAGGGGTAGTATAAATGTATTATTTAAGGCCGAGACCCCATCCATTACTTTTTCTTGGTACTTTGGACAGCCACACACTTGTACATTCATTGCTCCTCAAGGCAAAGAGCTTTCTCTAAGGCTGAGAAAAAGCATTTGTCTGTGGATATAAACACAGATACTTTGAAGACAGTTTGATAATGTGATAGTTTAGCTAAGCAATGGTAGTCAGTTCCCTCTAGAGTCTTTGACCTACCTGGGCATACTTTGTTTGTTTTACCGGGTTTACAGTACAGGCATGGATTCCCTTCTATGAAACAGGTCTCAAATTCAGAAAGTGCTTGTTCACTTCTGCAACAGTGTGCCATTATTACACAAGTGGGCACATCTTACCTGGCAAGTTTGCCCAAGCTGTACACATAGCGCCTTCCAATACTATGCAGACTAGGTAGCAGTGATGAAACTTCCAGCTCAATTCTAGCCGGATTTCTTATTTTGCATTTAAGATGTGTGGCATTTTTAGCAATAAGGTTTTATCATCCAGTTCTGATGAGCAACCAAGACGAATGGTATGATCCTGTACAGTTTGGGGGACTTCTGGGGTCTCCCTGACCAAGAATTCTTATGGAATTATCCTACTCCTGGTGCTGAGATTTTTGTTTGGTAAGTCCACAGCATTATCTAGACATATGCAATATTTCACCTCACACTTCCTTATTAATTATATCTTTTAATTGGTTTACAACACAGGAGAGTTCTATGTGGGTTTTAAAATATATCCTTGATTTTGATTAATCTTCCTCCATGTCCCCTCATCTCTCCCATCCCCATGTCCATCCCTCCCTCTAGTTTATAAATTCTGCACCGAACATTCTCCTTCTGTGATTATACTCTTTCTTGTATCATTAGCATGACATAGTCCAAGTTCTTTTATGTTGAGCAAGTGATGGAACTTGCTACTTTTCTCATTTCTGTGACAAAAGACATTATAAACACAACTGAAGGAAGAGTTTATGTTCGCTTACAGGTTGATGATATGATACACTCTGGTGAGGAAGGCATAGCAATAGAAAGACAAGGCAGCTGGTCGTGTCGCCTCTGCACCCAGGAAGCAGCAAGAGAGATGAGTGCTGCCGCTCAGATCACTTTCCTCTTTCTCTTCAGTCTGGTACTCCACAGAATGGGCCTACCCACAATTGTGCTGGGACTTTCTACCTCAGCTAACCCAATCTTGAAATTTCTTCACAGACACGCACATAAAGACATGCACATAAATTTGTCTCCTCTGTGATTCTCGGTCCTGCTAAGTAGACAATCAATATTAATCATCGCAAGCGTTAATTCCGCTAGACTCCATCCCCATCACTTTTTTATCTGTTGGTTTGGGTTGCTATTTTGCCATTAATATTGCTGTGCATCTTCACAAAATGTGTTAGAAAATGCTTGGATCACAGGAATGATTAGTATTTTAGACATTATCGTCATCAGTATTGCTTGTTATTATAATTATGATACAATTATGCAGACAAAACCTTTGAATTATACATGTCCTCACTCCCTTTTCTTTATGGCTATTTCCTAAGAAAAATGACAACAATTAAGATTAAGCAAATAACATTGTTTAGGTAGTTTTGAACAGTCTGAAATACATCTTATTATTCCTCCTCTTTAGTGGCTAATCCTTCTCGGCTGAAGCTCTTTTATATTCATGCTTAGATGCTCTCAGACTAAATTTGTTTCCACTGTGAATAGGATGAAATGACATGTGAAAATTCCCTCATCTCTATGTTTCCTTATTAGTTATATAATGTGACATTTTAAAAGAGGGAATGCCTAGGGTTTTTTTTAATACTTCATTTTGTACATCTCAAAATTAAACAAACAGGATGAAAATTTGTGCCTCAACTACCAAAGCTTTAATAGCTCAGAATACGGAAGAATTGTGGGGAATGCATGATTTGTTCCTCAGTTGACTTAAAATTTCACAAGGAAATGCTGGTAGCATCTCTCCTTTATCTAGAGGCTTGTCATTGGGCTGAACCCCAGGGAATCCTGCTGAAGAGAGGGAGGAAGGATTATAGGCCCAGGGTGCGGGTGGGGGTGGGATCAAGGACATCACAAGGGAACCCGCAGAAACAACTAACCTGGGCTCATAAGAACTCACAGACTCTGCACAGACCACGAGGGAGCCTGCATGGGACTGGCATAGGCCTGCTACATACGTGTGGCAGTTATATAGCTTGGTCTATTTGTGGAACTCCTAGCACTGAGAGCAGGGTCTGTCCCTCTGGCTGACTTTTGGGACCCTATTTCTGATACTGGGTTGACTTGCCCAACCTTAATAATTGGGGAGGTGCTTAGTCTTACTGCAACTTGATATGCCATGTTTTGTTGATATCCATGGGAGGCCTGCTCCTTTCTGAACAGAAAGAGAGGAGGAATGGATGGGGGTGGGGTTCGAAGTGGGGTAGGGGAAGGAATGGGAGAAGAGGAGGGAGGGAAACTGTGGTAGAGAAGTAAAATAAATTAATAAGTTTAATTATTTTTTAAAAAAGAGGCTTGAAAATATATAAATAGGAGCTGAAGAGTTGGCTCAGGGGTTAAGAACACTAAATGCTTGTCCAAAAAAAAAATGGGGTTTGATTCCCAGCACCCACATAGCAGTTAAAAGTCATCCGTAACGCCAGTCTCAGAGGTTCTAACATCCTGCTCAGGTCTTCTAGGGCACTGAACACACACGGTACACAGGCATACACATAGGCGAAACATCCATATAGATAAAATAAAAATAAATACATCTCAAAAATTTAATAAAGGAAAAATTTATAAATACAGCATTTTGTTTTGTTTTTTGACTAGAAATCAAATGAATAAAAGAATTATATCACAATACCTGCTAATGTGGTCTTGATGCCAAGTTAGGTAGAACTAAAAAATGTTTATGTTCATTAGGCTTTGGACAAACTAGGTGTATAATGGTTTCTAATTGTTACTGCTAGACACACACATGACCACACACATGTATGTGCACATACATGTGCACACAAACACACACATACATCTACCTTGTTTGCATCTCTACCACACACCAGGAAGCTACTAGTGTTTGTCATTATTATTTCATTTAGTTTTCTCCATAGCTCTGCAAGTTCATCATTACCCACTGGGCAGTAAGAAAGCTAAGGTTTAAAGAAGAGAGGGGAGAAATCAGTGTGCACAGAGCTGGCCGGTGTTAGGATTGGTGTTCTCCTTGAGGTGGTTTTCAGGAATACCACTGTCCCTCTGGTCTATTCCACATGAGAATGAAACCCAAGGTAAAAACATCTGTAGGAATGCAGAGAAGCTAAAAATATCCAGCCATTTCTGTAACTTGACCTGCCGGAAGGCTGGCTTCAGGAGTCTCAGCTCAGTGAATGCCAGAAGACATCATTAAACCCCATCAGTCTCTTGGAACAATTGTACAGTCATAGTTTATTGTTAGACAGATCAGAATAAATGGCATTTAATTGACAAACTTAAGCTTCACTTATAGGACATCAAAGCAAGAAAATGTTCCCTGGTGGATTGAATATCTGTGAAATGCACATGAATCTCATTCTAGTTCCTTTTCCACTGCGTTGCTATCTGGGGTCAAGGATTATTTTCTGTCCTATATCATGAAATTCAACTGGAATTGGTCATGAAAAGAACACATAATCCAATTTAAAAAGAAATGGAGTGCATACCTAAACAAAGAACTCTCAACAGAGGAATCTAAAATGGCTGAAAGACACTTAAGGAAATATTCAACATCCTTAGTCATCAGAGAAATGCAAATCAAAATAACTCTGAGATTCCATCTTACACCTGTAAGAATGGCCAAGATCAAAAACACTGATGACAACTTATGCTGGAGAGGTTGTGGGGAAAAGGGAACACTCCTGCATTGCTGGTGGGAGTGCAAGCTGGTATAGCCCCTTTGGATGTCAGTGTGGTGATTTCTCAGAAAAATTAGGAAACAACCTTCCTCATGACCCAGTAATACCACTTTTGGGTATATATCCAAAGGATGCTCAATTGTGCCACAAGGACATGTGCTCAACTATGTTCATAGCAGCGTTGTTTGTCACAGCCAGAACAACCTAAATGTCCCTCAATTGAAGAATGGATAAGTAAAATGTGGTACATTTACACAATGGAGTACTACACAGCAGAAAAAAAATAGCGACATTTTGAATTTTGCAGGCAAATGGATGGACCTAGAAAACATTATTTTGAGTGAGATAACCCAGACACAGAAAGACAATTACCACATGTACTCACTCATAAGTGGTTTTTAAACATAAAGCAAAAAAAAAAAACAGCCTACAAGACACAATCCCTGAGAATCTAGACAACAATGAGGACTCTAAGAGAGACTTATATAGATCTAATCTACATGGGAAGTAGAAAAAGACAAGATCTCCTGAGTAAATTGGGAGCATGGGGACCTTGAAGGAGGATTGAAGCAGGGAGGAGAGAGGCAGGGAGGTGATCAGAGAAAAATGTAGAGCTCAATAAAAATAAAAAAAAAGAAAAAAGAAATTCAGCTGGAAGGAATGGTTTATGAATATGATGTGTTGTGGCCCATGGTGAATTGCAGTTTAATTCACAACTTTAGAGCTTATGACTACTGTTTCTTCTGCTGTGTTCCCTTTGCTTAGTTATATCTGGGGAAATGAAGCTGACAACTAAGTCCCTTGCCCATAATCACATACTAAGACTTTATGCCCTGGCTATATTTCTGCCCATCAACAGTCTGAGCTGTAGTGTAGGCACAGGTAAAAACATACAGTAGACCATCTTTGATATGCGGGCTATCTGAAATTTATACTAGAGAAATGTTGTAGAATATTCTAAGATGTGTTACTTTTGTTTATGCTCTGGAACATTTGTTTAATGATGTAAAGATGTGTTTGATTAAATAAAATTCACCTGTGGTCAGGAGGATGTCAGCAACTAGCTGACCAGAAGTTGTAGGGAGGAGCCAGGTGGAGAAGGTTTTTTAAGGAGGGCTAGTAGAAATAAGAGAACTTCATGGGAGAGGGAGGTGAGCTACTTGCTATTCAGCCTCTCTGGGGAGCAAGATTCTGCCTCAACCTTTGATTCTTGAGTTCTTTAGAAGGACAGAGATTTAGGTAAGTTCCCTTTGTAGTTTTGAAAGAGTTGGCATGTGAGGGAACAGAATTTTCTCAGGCTGAGGCTCTTGCAACTAAACCATTGCTGGACAGGGTAGAGTTGCAGTTGTTGACTAGGATAGCCATAGCTTGAAGAGCAGCAATAGTTTTAAAAAGAGGACAACAGAGAAATACCAAAGAAGGCTAATCTAGGAGGGTGGCTTTGCATCACCCCTTCAATCACCTACTCATTAGCAAAGATTTATTGATGTCTCTATGATGCTGCAGAACATTATTCTCTGCCTCTGGAAAAAATTATATGCCATGAAAATTATCTACTGGCTACACTTAAAACCTAAGACTGAATAGGCTTAATGGATTTTAGTATTGTTTTGACATGTATTCAATATGAAAAATTATTGACATATTTTAAAATCCTTATATTAAACTTTCAAAAGTCAATGTGTATTTAACAGTG
Organism: Microtus pennsylvanicus; assembly: GCF_037038515.1. Taxonomy (NCBI): domain Eukaryota; kingdom Metazoa; phylum Chordata; class Mammalia; order Rodentia; family Cricetidae; genus Microtus; species Microtus pennsylvanicus. The sequence goes on from NC_134582.1 coordinate 40,024,307, forward strand.
CATTTCAATATTGATTTGCTCCATTTCAGGTGGTCAATAAACACGCATGGCTGATAGAGCCCAGTTAGACAGCATAGCTCTAGGCTGTTTTTCAGGAGTTAAAACAAATGGTATTTTCAATTTATAAGAACCGGCGGTGGCAGAAGAGCACAAAACAAATAAGACTTCCAGATGTGTGTCAAATACAATGTTGGAGAACTGCACAGAATATGTTCAGATGATACAGGAAGGGCCCATAATCCAGCCTGTTATGGGGAAAGTGGGAAAGGCTTCTGTAGGACTATCTGAGCTAATTACCAAGCGATGAGTAGAATTTAATCATGGACAGCAAGGGAGGTTATTCTGAGAAGAGGGCCTTGTTCTCCCAGACACCTGAGAGATCATGGGCGGCAAAGTGCAGGTGGCACATGAGGGAAGCTGTGACATGAGGAGAGTAAGCATGGTTTGGAGCCAAAGTTCTCTCCCTATGGACTTCAGTGTCTGTATCCATAGAAAGGAAATAGTAGCAGCCGTGTAAATGTTTGTGCTAATAGCTTGGGCTAATTTCTGAGGACTTCTAGACTATAATGAATGGATAAGAAAGACAACCAAGAAGAAAGAACTCCCTACAAGATTTCAAAGGTAATCAGAGGTAAGATGATGCGACACCATGTGTTTCATACTGAAATGATGTGGGATTCCCCTCTGTATGCTGTGAATATGTTTTATTACCATTGGTTAATAAAGAAGCTGCTTTGGCCTATGACAGGGCAGAATATAGCAAGGTGGGAAATCCATGCAGAGATAGAGGAGGAAAGAAGGCAGTGTTAGGCAGATGCTATGTAGCCACCCAAGAAGCAAGAGGTAACAAACTATTAGCCTCATGGTAAAATATAAAATAACAGAAATTGGTTAATTTAAGATATAAGAGTTAGTTAATAAGAAACCTGAGCTAATAGACCAAACAGTGTTATAATTAATATAGTTTCTGTGTGGTTATTCAGGCCCGGGTGGCTTGGAATGAAAGCACACTCTTTGTTTACATAATGTCACCCAACATTCAGCAACATACATCCACATAAAGTCTAAGAATAATATATATATATATATATTAAAAGGCTTCCAGAAGCACTAAACTGTAGTTAATTAGAGCTTCTTGGTAGCTGCATTTTTTTCAGATAGGCTCTGTTTGCTGGTGGCTATCAGAGACATGGCTCCTTTAAGAGATGGCTTTCTGATGGTGGCAGGAATGGCACTGGCTCTTTCGGGAGGTTCTGCTATGGAGCACTTATGGGGTTTGTAAGCAGCAAGTGACATAGACCTGTGTGTCTCTGGAGCTGGGGCAGTGAGCATGGCTCACAGAACTGGCAGTACCTCTGCCATATTGAAAGAGAGGCAGAGCCAACATCCAGGGCTGCAGCAACTGCATGGTTTACCATTTTTTAAAAAAATGCTTCTTGTCAGAAAAGGATTTCAGATATACAACAGGCAGATTCAGACATAAAAGACCTCTAAAAGATACGGTGTGTTTAAGAAATGTACATAGGCTTGGAAGAAAGAGGAAATAGAGTATAGACAGTTACAAAAAGAAATAACTCGTTTAAAAAATAAAACCAAGTCTTAAAAGAGACAGTAAAAATATACAAAATGAGCCGTGGAAAAATGGAAAAATGCTGTGTATGCCTGGGTCTGAAAAAGCATGGGATAAAACCGGACTTGATGAACATAGTGGACAATGAGGACTACTGAGAACTCAAGAACAATGGCAATGGGTTTTTGATCCTACTGCACGTACTGGCTTTGGGGGAACCTAGGCAATTTGGATGCTCACCTTACTAGACCTGGATGGAGGTGGGTGGTCCTTGGACTTCCCACAGGTCAGGGAACCCTGATTGCTCTTCGGGCTGATGAGGGAGGGGGACTTGATCGGGGGAGGGGAAGGGAAATGGGAGGCAGGGGCGGGGAAGAGGCAGAAATCTTTAATAAATAAATAAATTTAAAAAATTATGTATATTATGTGTTTTCTTTAAATTTTTGACTGTGAATGAGCTAACTATAGAAATATTTCATTGTATGGGCTGCTAAGCTAAACCAATATATACATACATATATTTGTTTAAAGAGTATCTTGACTTCAAAATTTGAGTTTAAAGATATGTTACTTTGGAAAAGAGGTTCTGCTTTTATTTCCACAGAGGATTGTAACCTGTGGTTTCCTTCCAGGCTAATGTTGTTTCATGACACGACACAACCCAAAAGGACACTGCAAACCTTAAAAATACTTTGCCCAACAAACAACAGAAGACAGTTTGAAGAAAACTATGCCAAAATCCCCAAAATTATTGTTTATAAATGTTTGTTTTCATTTTAAAAAGGTTTACTATAAATGGTTAATGATAACAGTAAATTTCTAAAATAAAAAAAAACATAAGGGGGATATGATAAAGAGATGACTACTTTGCATTAGTATGGATCTTGGTCTATTGATACAAATTTAAGGTCAATTTTGTTACACTGTGTATATGCATTTCTTCTATTGTTTAAGGCATTGTTTTTGTGCAGCTCATTTAAAAATGTAATGTATAGTTAAGAAGTGCAGATTAATAGTCATCTCTAAAATCAAACTTTAGTTACAAATCATATATTAGTTGGGTTTTATAGATATACAGAGATATATTTCAGTTAGATAGTCTTCAACTATTAAAGATCTACAGAATAAGAACTTAGACTTTTCTTGACAGTGAGACATGTCTGCTTCTGGCATCATCAATTACTTCAGAGTGGTTGATAGACATTGAAGAAACTCATTATTAAATCTGCCTTCAATGTGACAAGGCTAACCATTTGGGCAAGAAGCTGCTCTTGCTTGGACTGCTTGATGGTATACTATGTAAACTTGAGATGCAGGAGGACACACAGAAAAATGGCTGCTGAACTTGCCAAAAGGAGGTAAGACTGTCCTTCAGGGTTCCTGCTTCATGAAAGAGTCTGCCAGACATTATGCAGGACACAGAAGAAAGTGACTGAAAAACTGTCAAAGCAGTCTTTCAAATTTCCTGCTTCATAGAAAAGTCTGCCAGATACTATGGGCCTGTAGGCTGAAGATAGATGCCCCAACATTACAAAAGAACTTTTGGTGACTGTCCAGGCAGCAAGATGTTTCTGTCAATTCTAGAGTTTTGGAAGTTGCTTACAATGCAGTTTCTATTTACTTAGGTAATATTATATCTGTCTGGAGACTTTGATGGAATTGAAGACAGATAGTTGTTGTTATAATTTTCCTTAGTTATGATAAAAGATAAATTCAATATAAAACTTTAGACTCATGAAGATAAAATAGACCATAGAATACTTTCTTTAATTTTCCTAGATACAAAAGACTAAATATTGTAATTGTAATTCTTGCTTGATATCTATTTTGTTATTTGTAATTTTGCTATGTTAAAGCTAATACTTTCCTTTTTATATAGAAAGAAAAGGGGAGATGATGTGGGATTCTCCTCAGTTTACTGTGGATGTGATTTATTACCATTGGTTAATAAAGAAGCTGCTTTGGCCTATGGCAAAACAGAATATAGCAAGGTGGTAAATCCATACAGAGAAGAAGAAAAAAGAAGGTGGAGTCAGGCAGATGCCATGTAGCCACCTGGGAAACAAGAGGTAACAAAACGTGAGCCATGTGGTCAAATATAAAATAATAGATATGAGGATTTTTTTAAGGTGTAAGAGTTAGTTAATAAGAAACCTGAGCTGATAGAGCAAACAGTATTGTAATTAATATAGTTTCTGTGTAATTATTCGGGTCTTGATGGCCCAGAACGAAAGTATAGTCTCTGTTTACATAAATGTGAGACTTTTACCCCTAAATCAATTATTTAAACAAGGAAGGAATAATTTTGGTTGACTTATTAATCAAAGAGATGCCAATTTACTGACAGTATTCTAAGTACAAAGATGTGATGATGATCAAGAGAGAGACAGTTCCTTTTTCAAGAACTTGGGTTCCAGAGGAAGGGTAAGGTCTAATCTAAATGCTCAAGTCAAAAAATATGATAACTGTATTTGAGCCTTAGCAGCTTCCATGGAGATGGTATGGAAGCAAGACTTCATCTATTAGATTTCAGTTAACTGAGTAGCTTGGATTAAAAGCTCAAATTTAGTCACCTAGTGGTGACGTGGGCCTTTAATCCCTTCCCTTGGGAGGCAGAGGCAGATGGATCTCTGAGTTAGAGGCCAGCTTGACCTACTACAAAGTAAGTTCCAGGACAGCCAGGGCTACACAGAGAAATCCTGTATTCAAAAACAAAAGCTCAAATTTAGCACAGAAGTCCTCCTGATTGTTTGGGATCTTCAGTGACTTAAGAAGAACAGGGTTAGGCTCTGGTGATTGTGATAAAGTAGCTAGGGTAATAACCCATGTGGAGATCTTCTTGGTCCCTTAAATAGTACTTAGTCAGATTCTGAATCTATAAATTGGACAAACTCAGTGTGGGATCTGATTCTATCATATGATTCCAACTGTGGTAAATAATAATTACTGCTATCAGCTTTTGTCTATTCTTGCTGACCCATCTACCAGGAGATTTTTAAACATGAGTTTTCCAAATAAAAACATGAGAATGATGCTATACAAAATAGCCATATTTTTCCTATGTTACATTATAAGCCCATGGAATTGTGCCTGTCATTCATTTCTGTCGATCAGAGTCCACTAGACCATCTTTGGACAGAAACTCTGAAAGTTCATTTGAATTGCATTGTTTTCAGTCCTAATCAGTTTCTGTCTAGAGCAGTGGTTCTCAACCTTCCTAATGTTGTGACCCTTTAACACAGTTTTTCTTGTTGTGGCGACCCCCAGCCATAAAATTATTTTGTTGCCACCTTATAACTGTAGTTTTGCAATTGTTATTAAACATAATGGGAATATCTGACATACAGGATATCAACTATGCGACCCCTAAATGGGTTGAGAATCACAAGTTGAGAACCACTGGTCTATAGTGACGTTGATGGATACCCACTTGCTCAGGTTGTTCACTGCAAATCTCTAGCCAGGTAAAATTGGCACCTCCCAATTTCAAAAATAGTGGAGTCATGTCTCCATAGTTCTGAGAAGAGGAATAAGATACTGTTATCCATGAATTTAAAAGAGCTCAAGGTGTCATTTCTGCATGGCCTGATAGGAGAATATTTATTAACATGCATGACCTTGAAGTCTGTCTATGTGTTGAATTATTTCCCCTAACAAATGTATCCACCGAGATCTAAATCCTCCTTTCTTCAGGATGTGACCTGTGTTATTGTCTCACTTTCGGCATTATTGCTGTGCAGAGGCTCTGACTAGAGCATCTTATGGGAGAAACGGTGCTAAAGCATAGTTCCAAGTTATGATGCATTGGAGCAGGAACATCACAGGCACAGGATTGAGGGAGCTGGTCAAGTCACATCCATAACCAGGAGCAGAGAACAGTAAATATGCGCACACTTCTAAATGTCCTTCTTAGGATGTGATGCAGCTAACAGTGGCGGTTTCTCCTGCCTCAGTTAACCTAATCAAGATAGTACCTGCCTGCCCCAAACATGCTCACAGGCCAAGCTAATTCAGACAATCTCTCACTGAGATTCCCTTCTTAGGTGATTCTGGATTGTGTGAAGGTGGTAGGTAAAACTAACCCCTGGGGGTGTAAATTAAAAAGATGCTGGAGCAAGCAGCTCACTAAATCAATGACCAGTGTCCTTATGAAAAGAAGAAATTTGGACACAAAAGCAAGCACACTAGAGAAAGATGGTATGAAAATATACAAGATGGTCATCGACAATGGTTTAGAACACTTCCCTTCCTTGCTGACTTTAAATAGTGCCAACATCGATACTCCAGACTTCTAATCTCCAGGAATGTGAGGCAGGACTCAGTTGTAGTGCCTTATTACCAGAGCTATAACAAAAAAACTACAAGCTCTGGGAGCCTGACTTGCAAAATTCTATACAGAATTACAATTTTAAAAATGATGTATGGTACTGATGTGTAGATGTTGATTCGACTGTATGAATTACTTACCTGTTGCTGTGATAAAACACTATAACCAAGCAATTGATAGAAGAGCTTATTTTAGCTTACAGGTGTGGAGTGTTAGAGTTCCAAATAGTTGGAGAACATGGCAGCAGATGCAAGGAACTGAAAGCTTATGTCCAAACCACAAGGGCAAAGCAGAGAAAGGGAGATAGAAATAAAGAAGTGGTAAGCTCTCAAATCCTGCCCCCAAGTCACATAATTTAAGGGGTTGTACCCTTTAAACCTCCCCAAACAGCACTATCAGCTGGGGACCAAGAGCGTCATGAACTGGGGACCAGGTATTCAAATACCCAGAGTCAGAAAATGTGCAGGGCAACTTCATTCAAATCACTACAGAGACCAATCATTTTGAATACTAATAACGTAGGACTAATAAGAAAATAAATTACTGTAAAATAGAAAAATGGAAATGCAAATCCATCAGTGTCCTTATCTTTCAAAGTCATGCCTCAATAAATAAATCTCCAAAGTTAATGCAATGAAGAAAAATTGAGATGGCTATGGCTAATCATTTTGAGGATAATTGGGAACAATTGTAAATGTTTACTGTACCGGTTATTAGAATTATTCTGAATGTGTTTGTCAGAACAGGAAGATGTAACACAGAAACAATGCTGTAGGTGTTGGAAAATTGTCCTGGTATAGGACAAAATACTTCTCCAAAAACAGTAAGTATCTAAATAAACAAATGTGCAGAAACCAATATTTCTCATGTTAAGAGTAAACAAAAAGCATAACTTTAAGAATCCCACTAAAATTTTAAGAATAATAAAGACATATGAGATCACTTTTACAATTAAAAGTCATGTAAAGACCATAAATTTGTAAAGAAGGAATATATATAAAATATGACATAAAAGATGAATACTGTAGCTAATGGTGTCTTTCTAAAGAATTATATATATTAAATGAGGTTAAAATAAAAGTAGATAATAAAAGCTACATCTTATTTTATGAAAATCACAAAATATAAAAATGAAGCAGAATTAACAAGATATGAGTAAATTCATAATAAGTTGGGGGAAACAAAACAAAATGGAATATCTAAACCAAAACACATAAACACCACCCTAAATATTAATGGATGACTCTCTAATTGGAGACAGAACTTAACAAAAGCAGGAAACCCATCTAGATGGTATGGCGAGAGCCACAATACGATTCAGGTTATTTGAAATCTGCCAGGAAAAGGAGCCGAAGACTCTAAAATTACACCAGAAATGCAAGAGTTTAAGATTAAGGTCTCAAGAGAAGGAAAAAAGATTGATGGTGACCACTGCAAAGGTCAGTCTGTCAAGAAGATGTAACGATCACAGGAACATGGGGCAGCTGACAGAATGTGAAGGAAAGTAAGCAACAACGGACGGATTTAAAAAAACAGTGTCAATATCGTGGAGTTGGGTTCTTAGACAATAAACAGGGCCAGCAATTCAGTCAAGACAAAAACCATCTGAATAATCTTTTCAAGTGTGCCAGACTAATTCCATATAGAATTCTGTCCCAGCATTGCAGCACGCAATGCTTTCACAGGTGTGCTCACCTCTGGGCACAGCTCACACTCTAGGCAGAAAACTAACATTTTACTAGATATGAAAGGATTGACATAAAAAAGAGAAGGCCGTCTGACCACAGTGAATATAAAATCATAAATAATTTAGTTCTAAGGAAAATCCAAATACCTTGAAATTGGAAAGTAAATTTCTAAATAATCTGTAGATGGAAGTTTTTGTCCTGCCCAGTCCCACAGCTGTTGAGTCCCAAATAAACACACAGAGGTTTATGCTAATTATAAATTTGTTTGGACTGTTAGCTCAAGCTTATTATTAACTAGCTCTTACAATTTAACCCGTAATTCTTGTCTATGTTTAGCCATGAGGCTTGGTACTTTTTCTCAGTGAGGCATTCTTGTCTTGCTTTCTCTGTGTCTGACTGGTGACTGTGTTTCTGCCTTTCCTCTTCCCAGAATTCTCTTAGTCTCGTTGCCCTGCCTATACTTCCTGCCTGGCTACTGAACAATCCACATTTTATTAAACCAATATACAGTGTACAAAAGCAATTATCTATATAGTTATATATAACTATATATATATATATAATAGCAATAATCTATATAGTTCCTGGAAGGAATAAAAAAAAAGGAAGGATTTTTTTTAAGTGAATGGTTGGCAAAACCTTAGACTATGGCACTGGATTTTACTGACACAATAGAAAAAAATCCAGATAGTAAGAAAATTAAATTTGTTATCAAATATATTCCTATAAAGTTAATTCTAGTAACCAATGGCTTTATTAGACAATTCTAGGAAATATTTAAAGAAGATATAAAACAATGATTACATAAAATGATTCATTATAAGATATGACTGATAGAAATTAAGGTGAGATTTAAAGTTTTCAATACTCACTTAAAAATACAAAATCAATCATCTGAGTTTTTTGTAAAAAAAAGGGGGGGGGAAGTAGAAAATAAGGAGAAAGAAAAAACTGTAAAGATAAAAGCACAAGTTTGTTCACTGAAGCAACAAATGAAAATACCTCACCTCCAACAAAAGAACAAGTATTAACAGCATGAATAGATGTTATGCCCATTTTTAAGATTTGGTTTTATTTAAATTATGTGATGGGTGTCTTGTGTGTGTGTGGGGGGGTGTCCATGTGTGTGCACTGCCGTCAATGGCCACTAGGGGTGTCAGATCTCCTAGAGCCTGAGTTACAGGCCATTGAAGGCGGATGTGGGTGCTGGAAACTGAATGGAGGTCTTCTGTAAGATGTTCTCAACCGCTATGATGCCTTTCAGACAATTCTATGCTAGCCAATTCTACTACTTAGATGAAATCAGGCAAGACTTTAAAACATAATATTTGACCACATTAGCACAGATTAAACACAATCCAAACAGCAAGAAAATTAAACATATCAAACTTATTCCTATGAAATGAATTCTAGGACCCGATGATTTTACTAGACAATTCTAGGAAATATTTAAAGACATAGAACAATGCTTACATAAAATGCTTCAGAAAATGACTATTTACCCCTCATTCTATTAAGCCAGGAAAATGCTTACAAAGAACACTGAGTTGTCACATATATAGATGTGCATAGTGAATAAACAAATATTTTTAAAAAAGAATACAAAGACTTGGAGAATCAAAGAGCAAGAACTCCCAAGAGTAAAAACTATAAAGTTTCATGAACTACTATCAAGTTCAGTCAAGAACTATGGTGATAATAGACTGTACTTACTAAAATTTCTCTCAGATAATGCAGTGTTGCTTTTAATATCCTAAAATCTTTTTGTGCAATTTATCATGTATCACATCACTAGTGGAAGAGAAGGGGAAATGAGTTTTCTTAAAAATGAAAAAAATTATGAGACTGGAAATCAGCCCATAATAAAATTCTAAGCTAATTAAGAATAGAGGAACCTTTCTCACTTTTATAAAGGGCATTTATGAAAAAAACAATAGCTAAGTTTATCCTTTAATATTATACAATCTCTCCAAGATAGAAAAAAAGTGGAAAGATAATTGTGATAAGAAAAGAAAAAGAGAAGTGTAAACATTGGAGAATAATATCAGAAGTTATTATTATCTATAAAGTAGAAATGAGAGCTTACATTGGTTTTCCTAAAGAACATAAAATCAGTCAGAGAAATAAGTGAATATAGCACAAGGCTGGTGTACCCAAACCACCTGTATTTTTATGTAGTAGCAGAAAACATCAAGTAAAATTTTAGAAGCAGCCCAATTTATATTGAATTAAAACATTTAGGAATAAATTGAACAAACACTATGGAACACTTCTTCATGCTAAAGCATAGATAACTCCTAAAGCTAGGCATAGAGGTTCTGCCTATAACCGTACACTAAAAAGGCCACCACAAGGAAATTGTGAGTCCTACAGAAGCCTGAACTACACACCCTTAGCAATAATAACATAAAACTATTCAAGGGTCATTAAAATATCCATAACTGGAAAATATCCACACATTGTTAAATGTTCATTCTAGCAAACAGATTTGTAGATAAGTATAATCTTATTCATAATGATATAACAGGTATTCTTGAGAACATTTATATAGAAATGTGAAGATCCTGCATAGCCAGCTAACCTTGCAAAAGAAAGAGGACATATTAGTAGGCTTTCTTACACACATGTACAGTAGCCAAGGTAACACGGTGACAGATAGACCCAGAAACAGACCTACGTGGATTCTACTGAAGGTTTAAAGAAGCAGGTGGGAAAAGAGTACGCATGGCAATAAATCAGATGGGAATGACTGAATAGCCTATGAAAATAAAATGAGTGCAAAAACCTTTACAGTAGAGCATGAGAGTGTGTCCTCTGCCAGGTACGCCAGCCTTTTGATGTTGTGCACTACTCTGCCATTTGCCAAGCTTACATTTGGTAGCCATCCAGTCAAACAAAAATCATAAAACTCATGTTTTAAGTAAAGTTATAGTTTTATGCTGATCTGTATTTGTGGCTGCCTTTGGCCAGATGCAGCCCCTGGGCTATCAAATGGACTAAGAGAAAGACAGCAAAGTGTGCTCTTGAAAAATCACTAAGTAAGTTGGGGTGTTCAACATTAAGAATGTTTCTTTGTCAAAAAGGCACCCATTGGAAAATGGATCAAAAAGCCACACACTAGGAGAAAATATATGAGTCAAAATATAATGAGTGAAAAACAAGCACCTAGGCTCAACAAATACCCCACCACCACACACAGAGAGAGATGTAAAATTGATTAAAGGGTCTGAATAAACCCATCACAAAGAAGAAATATTCATGACCAATAGGCATAGGAGAAAGTGCTAAACACTATTAGTCATGAGTGAAATGTGTATTATAACAACATGAAGTGACTGGGTGCCCTCCAGAATGGCTGAAATTAACATGCCTGACTCTGAATGTTAGTGCAGCTATGAAGCAACTGACCTGTCAAATGCTGTTGGCAGTTATGTAAATGGGAGAGCTATTTTGAAACTGTTCATGCTGCTGCTTGTATAAATAATCACATACCCCCAAAATAAGAAAAATAGAGCTTCACAAAAGGCTTGTAGCAGAAGCCTGGGTCATTTCACACAATAGCTCAGACTGGAAGAACTGTCGAGCCAATCAACAGGAGAATAAGTCCATTTTGGTATATTCCTACAACCAAATACTAGCTAACAAGTAAAAGAAATGGTAGGTAGATACATGATAGATAAATGGATAAATATGTACATGCACATATACATACATAGAATAAATATAAAGTTATTTCATCAAACAGACACAGCATAACAAATAAAATGGAAATTAAGAAGTCTATATGATATGGTTAGATCTATGTTAATTCTTTATCAGAAATGAACTGATAAACTACTTCAACATTAAAAACCTTGGTCTGCAAGATGGCAAACTTTAGAAGGTAAACGTAAAATGCCACAAGTTATCAGGGATAAACCTCAGACTTATTTGTTGAGCAAAGTGGAGAAAGATGGACTAGCAGCTGCCTCTGATACTGGGATGTGGGTGTGACTACTGACTGTGAAGGGCCTGAAGAAATATTCTGAAGGGGGTGTTCTATGTCCATAACACAGTTTAACAGAAAGCGATGTATAATACAACCCGGGCTCGCCTTGGACTTACTATATATCCTATGGACTTGAACTAATGCTTCTGCCTTTACTTCTAAATGCCAGAATTGCAGGTATGTGCCACTATGCCCAGCTCATCACACTTTGTGGATGCAAAATGTTTGGCATGTGGACATTGTTGCATGCAAAGTTCATATAAAAAACGTAAATAAATATTAAACACAGCCGAATAATACTCATGAGTTCCTAGGAAGAAGTGTTCCAGCGTGTGCAGCTCATTTTAAAATGTGTCACAGAGAAATGATTTGTTGAGTGCATTGAAGGACATGTATCTCAGGAGGTGTTAATAAATATAGCAAAATTCTAACAGCGGGTGACTACATGTGTATGAAGTTTTTGATTTCACGTGTTAACATGATGGTGCTAAGGGACACCAGGCAATTAGTGAAACGTGGTTTCTGGACACGCCTTTGTTTCTAACAGAGATGAATGCAGTCTGTGCCTAGTTCAACTGGCATCTTTCTGACACCAAGATGGTATGAAATGATACAAGTTTGGTAGAACCTCTATTTTGAATTTTGGTCTTTTCTTGGGCAAGCAATATATGATAATGGGACTCTTGCCTGGTGCTGGGGATTATAGGAGAACCACAGCTTCCAGTTGACCCAGCAATTATGAGGGTCAAGAGCTGATATCTGCAGAGGACTATGTTGGTGGATTCTGGCAGTGATGCTCAGTGGTAGGATATGTGTGTTCAAACATTCCAACTTACCATGGAGTTTTCAGGACTTGACCTGGTTGTAGGCTGAGGATCAGCTTTGCCTTCGAGTTGGTAGAGTGAAAAAGAAGATTGTCTTTGCTTGCATGGAAATCATGCTGATGTGTCTGTTGCTGCAATGTCCATGTTCTCTTTCTCACGGCGATTGGTGCCCTGAGTCAGATCTGGAATGAAGTCACAGCACTGATGATTTCCTCGTTATTCTACTTATAGGTAGAAGGATGTGGTTCTTCTCAACCTCCACAGTTGCCTGAAGCAATTCCTCACAATAAATCACAGCTCCTCACGCATCTCCTAAAGATTCTATTTCTTTGGGAAGCTGAGGGTGTCAGCTAGCTTTATGTGGACTGGACCCAAGCTAACGTCATTTGGGAAGAGAGAGCCTCAATTGAGACAATGCCTCCATAAGAAGATTGGCTTGTCGGCAAGTGTGCAGTGCATTTTCTTAATTAGTGGCTGATGTAGGAGGACCTGGCCTGCTGGAGGTGATGCAGCTCCTGGGAGGGTGGTTCCGGGTACTTTGAGAAAGCAGGCTGAGCAAGTCATGAGGAGAAAGCCAGAAAGCAGCACTCCTCCGTGGCTTCTGAATGCTCCTGCCTCAGATTCCTGCCCTGCTTGAGTTCCTGCCTGACTTCCTTCAGTGATGAACTTTAACTGAAAGCATAAGATGAAGTAAATGTTTTCCTCCCTAAGTTGTTTTGGCCATGGTGATTTATCAGAGCAATAGGACTCTGACTAAGACATTGAGTAACTGAGGGTGCTGACTGTAAAACTCTTTCATCTTTATTATATTTGAAAATTGTATACTGTGGAATGAGGCTTGTAGTTTTCACTGGTGGGTTTAACACATTGCCAGTACTATCTGTTCCTGCAAGGCTACCTGACCCTGAGTCACTCCTCATCTGAGCTCCTGGCTGCATGTCATACAGCTCATGAATCCTGATGTAGCTGAGCAAGGAGTAGGGCACCCAAAGATCTGCTGGAAACATACGGTGTGTCTATGCTTCATTCCTTTAAACTCTTCAGTAAATTTTAACATAAATTAGAAAATTATAGGTTATGGTAGTAATTAACATAGCTTCTTCTCATTTCTTCACCTTCTTTGTTTGCTCCCCCTCGGGTGAAAAATAACAACATAAACTCTACATTATAGGTTCTTTATGGGAGCCAGATGCAGCTTAAAAAAACTGTGAAAACAGCCTGCAATCAGGCTTATCTGAATTCACATAAGCAAGGAAGGTAGAAACCAAGAGCCTTTAATTCCATGTTGGAGACAGTGAATCATAAGTAGATCTTATGTCTTACTTCTCTCAGAAAAGGAGAATCAAAACTCTAGTGTAGGTTTATGCAAATCATACCCACCAGAAAAATAGTGTTCAACTCAAACCTCCCATCCCTTAGATAGCCAGTGTCCTGCTGTGTGTGGAGGAGTCGAAGAGAGGGTGTTGTTCCTCTCCTTGCACATTCAAAGGTAAGAACAATCATTGTGATGAGCGGTAATTTCTACCAACCCTTAGTTCCAGAGCCAGGCTGTTCACTCTTGACAGCCACAGACAGTTCTGATAAGGACCAATGCCATTTGTGCACCAGAAGACTCTGACTCTCACAGGATTGCAGAAGAGACCGTTTGCATTAAAAGCATCACACAGCCCATTGAATACATCCATTATTCAAGAGTCACATCCATAGAGACTTTTTATTATAAAAGATCTTTTGGGAGATGGGCTTGCTTGCACGTTCCTGATCAATTCTTCATACTTTATATATAGTATGGCAACTTCAGTGCCTCCATTTATTCACAGACAGAAAATTCCAAAGCTGTCTAAGGAAACTGTTAAGTTTCCTTCAAGAGAAGCCAACCTTACCAAAGAAAAAGCGTAGTGGCGCAGTATAGAAGTGAAACGAACTTGTTTAACAATGTCCTTAAAGTATCAACTATATTAGTGTTTACAGGTGCTTATTTGAACTCAACTGTAGCTTTCTCAAAGGTTAATTATTCTTAAACCAAATACTAGAATAAATTACCAAAGTATTTTTCCCATCACTGCTGTTTCAAAGGCTGCCAGTGACAATTATGCATACTCTGTTGAGAAAAAAGTTATTGTTACATTTAGAAGTAGGGCCAGCATAAATGATCAAGCGTGCTCTCTGAATCAAAGCTGGATGCTGGCTGAATTCCATGAGTCATGGCCATGTGGAGGCAGAGAATCCGAGATGATGATTCAGTGAGATTACTCACATAAACAAATGCTTTTGAAAAACAGTCTTTCAAAACATATTAATTGGCTTCATAAAATAAAAACTTCACTGTAATTTCTGTCTTAGTCACTGAGTTTACTAACTTTTCCCTCCCATTTAGATGCTCACCTTGCAAATGATCATCAGATGTTCAGTGTGCTTAAGTGTTGTATCAAGAAAGGAAGGGCTAAAGAGATGACTCGGTGGTCAAGTGTTGTGAAATATTACTTTAACTATGTAAAGGCGTGTTACATATGCTGCATTTGTTTAATGATGTAAAGATGTGTTGCTTTGCCTGCCTAAAGCACCTGATTTGTCTAATAAAAAGCTGAATGACAAATAATTAGGCTGTAGAGGGCTAGGCCGAGCTGGCAGCAGAGAGAATAAGAGGAGGAATATCGGCTCGGGAGAGGAGGGAAGGGAGAAAAAAACGAGGAAGAAAACACCCAGGGCTAGTCAGCCAGGCTGTCTCCAGCCAACCAAACACAGAGGGAGCTGTGAAAGCAGGTCAGACAGATGAAGAGAAACACGTTAAATTAAGTTATAAGAGGTAGTAGGGCAAGCATCAAATAAGGCTGAGCATTCATAATTGATAATAAATTTCTTCTATGTCTTGATTTGGTTGCTGGTTGGTGTTCCAAGAAAGCCTGCTAAAGTTAAGAGCATGTGACAATTCCAGAGGAGCCATGTTTGAGTCCAAGCACCCACATCAGGAGTTCCACAATCTCCTGCAACTCCAACTCCAGGGGAATCCAGTTCCTGCAGGTTCCTGCACTCAAATACACATACACACATGCACACACACACACACACACACACACACACACACACACACACACATGTACACATGCATTTGTACACATATACATACGTATGAAATAATTTAAGAGAATAAAAACAAATGTAAAAAAGAAAATAAATGTGGATTTAAAGTGACATGACTCCTACTGTAAGAAGTTTTGTTCTTGAGAGATGACAAATCATTAACTATAAGGTTTATAAATTACATATGATATTTTATAATTTTCTAAGTGTTAATAGGCACCTAAAGAAGGAATTATTAGACCTGTACCTAGACCCAGGGATATGACTTCCCCCACGTTCCATAGCTGGTTAGAAGCTAAAACAAGAAGTCAAACCCAGACCTTTCCCTGCTCACACAGGTTTTTTTTTTTCCATGAAAGCACAAAGTCTATATTTAGTAATTACATCTTGCTTAGTTAGCTTGAAATATCCACTCCAGGCTTTAAAAAGAATCCAAATCACTTTTGCTTCAAGAGAAAAGAGCTGACTTTCCTAATTGCCAGCTTAACCAAGTACTGGAGTATGTAGGCCTTGTGCATAGATCACTACCAATTAAAGTTTGTAGAAGCAGCTGATACAGCCAATTCTGCAGAAAGTAACATGAAATAGTGAAGCTACACTCATCTCTACGCCTAGTAAGATGCCGTTTGCCTTGAAGGACAAGGCCCATGCGACATGTCATACAGTAAATCTCAGACAAGCTTCCAGTCTCAGCACTGCCTTTAGGACATCTCTGGATAGATGCTCTCTTGATCTAACCTCTAGAAGAGACACTGAGAATTCTAAGACCTACAGTCCAGATGCAACCCAGTTCTGTTAATAGTTTCATTGCCCATTCTTTTACAGAGTGCCTGGGGCTATTCTCATGCCACCAACAGAGGAGGTGAGCAGTGGAGGTGACAACATGTGGCCCACAATGCCAGAAATTACTACTGTGTGGTTTATTACAGTGAAGGCTCATCAACCTTATTGCAGAGTAGGAAGTTTCCTCATCCCTGTCCCTGAAACATGGACTTAAAGTACTGTGCAACTTGTGGGAAGAAACTTGACCATGTGAAATTTAAAGTATAAGAAAATAGAAGCCAAAGCTACCTCTGTTATTAACATAGTAATTCCTCATTCATATATTATGGGCATACTTGCCCAGTGATAGGGTCAACACAATTATTACTGAGCTCTTACTAAATATTGGGCATAGTGATGTGGGAGGCCCCTCTGTGTGCTGCGATTACCATTAATGAGTAACGAAACTGCTTTGGACCTATAGCAAAGCAGAACTTAGGTAGGCAGGGAAAGCTAGGCTGAATGCTGGGAAAAGGAATGGCAAAATCAGGGAGAAGCCAGGGATCCTCTGCCTGAGACTGGGAACCTTGCTGGGTAAGTCACTGCCAAGTGGCAATACACAGATTAATAGATATGGGTTAGTTTAGGATATGAATTAGCCAAAAATACACTTAAGCTATTGACCAAACAATATTGCAAATAACACAGTTTCTGTGTGATTATTTCGTGGCTGGCAACCAGGACCAATGAGCAGCCCCCTCCCCCAACAGACATAGTATTAAATACCTTGCAAGTATGTGGTAGTTTGAGTGTGATTGACACTCATAGGTTCATATGTTTGAATACTTACTTGGTCCCCAGTTAATGGAACTGTTTGGGAAAGACTAGAAGGTATGTGTGATCAGGCTTTTTTATGTGGGTGTGGGGAATCTGAACTCAGACCCTCAGGTTTATGTGGCAGGCACTTTACCCACTGAGACATATGGCTGTAATCTAGTGTTGAGGGGTAGAGACAGACAGATTTCTACAACTCTTTGATCAGTCAGTCTAGCCAATCAGCGAGCAACAGATTCAGTGAGAGGCTCTGTCTCAAAATACAAGGTATAGGGACTGGAGATTGCTCAGTGGGTAAGAGCACTGACCGTGCTCCCAGAGGACCCAAGTTTGATTCTCAGCACCCACGTGGCAGTTGACAGTGGCAAGCATCTTAGTTAGGATCACCATTTAGCTTACATCAAGTTGACCATTCAGTACAGTACGTAACCCCAGTTCCAGGAGACCAGATGCCATCTATTAGTCTCCAAGGGCATCAGGCATGCACGTGCATGCCATGCATGCAGGCAAACAAGCTATAAACTTAAGCTAAACATAATTTTTAATTTTTTAAAGAGTTAATTAGTAGAGTGATTGAGGAAGATATCCAAAATTGACATCTGGCCTCTGCACACTCTTACACACATATTCACATGCTCGCACACATACACACACATGCTCAGGACAGGGTCTGTCTGTTTCCTTAGGTTTGTGCTTAGAAAGTGGCACAAGTTAACTTTTCCAATAGTCTTTCAGCACACTGAGCTTCGGAGAATGAAGAGATGAGAGTTAAAGATTTGGCAATCCATCTTTAGCTTGTCAGGGACTTTTTTTAGAACAAAATTAAAAGAGTTAAATTATTGTTTCTGAGTGATTCACCATGAAAATAAAGACTGATCATGCCCAGAATGGAAAAAGCATTTGCCAATATATTCAACCACAGGACCCATTTTGCCTTGTAAATGTCAGTCTTTCACTTTAAGAGACAGTTTCTAAGGAGCTATTCTGAAATGAGATGAGTTACATGCACGCAGATCTTTGCAGTGGGACATGTAAACAGCTAGCATTGCACATAGCTCAGCATTAAATAATCCAGTGTTAGAGAGCTGGTTAGATAAATAATGTTTGTCTAATAAGTTATTATGTGGGCATCAAAATTATGTTTGTAGACCTTCCCATCTAAAGTCATGCTTACATGGCAAAAATGTTCATGCTGTATTTTGAATTCATTTTATTGTTATTGCAGTTTTAATGTTCTCATTGTTTATATTTGTTCTACATAAAATTGTGTTACATAGGGACATTTTCAGAGAGTTAAATGTCACACACTGAGCGTTTTAATCTTATTGTAAGTTCAGAAGCAATTGTCAGAATAGAGTTGCTGTAGATTTTTTACCACTTACCTAGTCCTGCCTAGCACCTTGTACAGCTACGACATACTGTCAAAAAGAAATGACATTGAGTCAATCCACTGACCCTACTCAACACTCACTAATTTTGAATGTACTCATTTAATGTGTTTGTGATTTTGTCATTAATTTTGTTATATACATAGTCATATCTTATAGCTTCCACCACAGTCAAGAGATAGACCAATTCCATCATGAGACCCTCTTGTCTTCTATTTTAGATAGTGGCACCTAGCTGGCCATGTCATGACCCCTACTGATGTGTTCTCCATCTTCATATGTTCCTGAATGTCTTATGAATGTGTGCAATATGTAAGGTAGTTTGAACATTTTAACTCAGCATACGTAAGTATTGAGGCTCATCGTAGCATCCCTGTGTTTCCATCCAGTTGCTGACCAGTTTTGGTCATTCAGTTATTTAAAGGCAAAATTTGGGTGTTTGCAGCTCTTGAGTAGTACACATGAAGCTTAAATCAATATTCAGACCAACATACTCATAAACATAAATCTTCATTTATCAGAGATAAATGCCCAAGAGTGGGTTTATGGTGGGTATATTGATGGTCAGCTTGATAGGATCTATTATAAAATCATTCTGGAAGCAAGTGTGTGGGTGCACCTGTGAGAGGTCCTGCAGGTCAGGTCAGCTTCTGGGAAGGCCTGTAAGGGAATGTGAGATAAGTTATTGAAGTGAGAAGAACCCCCTGGATTGTTGGCAACACCGTCCCTGAGCTGAAGTCCTTGCACTAGTGAGAAGGAGGAAGAGAGCTCAGTACTTGCATCCATCACTCTGTTTCCTGACTGTGAGCAGAATTTGACCACATGCCTCATGTTCCTACTGCCGTGATTTCCACACCATGATGGTCGGCACTCTTGGATCATGAGTTCTGATAAGCACTTCCTTCCTTAAGTTGCTCTCATTGGGAATTTAGTCCCAGAAACTTCTAAAGTTAATACTGATTTGAATGATTATATTCTGAAGAAGTGGGAAAGGAATGATATGATTGTATATAAAACTATGCAAAAGTTTATGGTTAAAATACCAGGAGCAAATAAATTAAGACATTAATAGTTATTACAACTCAACGGTACATTTAGAATTAATCTCAAAATCTTTTAGTATTTTCTCTAATTTCCAAATTTTCTCTAAAAACATCTTTACAATAAGCAAGCAATAAATGCCAGTGAGACACGAAAGAAAATCTTAGAATACTTGGTCACTAATTTTTCAGACTGTGATTTAGGAATTTTGATCTTTAAATTTGAAGAAAATATATTCAATGACTATCTTTTGCTCTGAAAACTAGGAAAGTAAAGTTTGTTATCTGTTTTAAAAAATGAAATCATTTTATATAATTCAGCTATCAAGCCCCATTTTTGTAGATCATATCTGTTTCAGTTTTTTCAGAATCTAGTATTTGAGAAAAGCATATTTTATTTCCTGTTAGATCTTGAAGATAGCTTACTTTTGGTACAATATCTATTACACTTTTTCTGGCCCACTAGGCATCCCATGGTGCCCATTATTCTTCCCCCAGCATCTTCACATCAAACCAGAAATAAGCTGCCGTTCCCTGGAAGGTAATTTACTGTTGTTTGGTCTAGCCTTCTGCCCTTAACATTGATTAACACTTTTGGATCTTTCCAAAAGCTATTGTGGCAGACCGTATTTTAGTACAGAGTGACAGCCAATGTCTGCTGGAGTTAAATAAACTAAGGAACAAATCATCCGCCACTAATGTCCTTGTGGACTTCTCCTGTGTCATCCCTGCTTCTCATCTACTTTTTGTCATTTGTTTACCACATAAACATGTCAGCCTGCTGGGTTTTTAATGTTAGACCCAATTTCCAAGGTATATACTGACAAATAGCAGTATCATTGTTGCCCTAAAATAAAATTACATACAGCTGTATGTTTCTATAGTTGAGGACTTAATACACATTAACATTCTTTCTCCTCTGTCTCTGTCTGCCTCTCTCTCTCTCTCTCTCTCTCTCTCTCTCTCTCTCTCTCTCTCTCTCTCTGTCTTTGTCTCTCTCTGTTATGTGAGTATGGGCATGTGAGGGTCATAGCAAGTGTCTGAAGGTCAGAGGTCAATAAACAACTCTGTTGGTTCTCTCCTACTATCTTCATGTTGGATCTGGGGATTGAACTCATGTTTCCCACCCAACAATATATTTTATTTTCAGTAATGTTGAATCTGGGAACCTATCTTTGCTGACCCCTTAACAGTGTAGTCTTTCTTGGCTTTCAATTTTATAAGTAGCCAACATGAATTCAAGAGCACCTACGAAAAGTGAAGAAAAACAGTGAATTATGATTTTTCAAAAATATGAAGTTGGTTTCACGAGAATCAATCTTTGAAGGAATTTGCTAATGGCATTCCTTCGTTAATTTTCCTCCGGGTCTCTGAGCCTTCTTTTCCTTTGTTGCATGGAGGCTAGAAAGGCATCGTAGAGCCCAGGAGAGCTTACTGTCTTTGACTGGGATGTTTAGCAATCAGTGATGGTGAAACTACAATTCTGCACCCCACACCCATGTTTGGAAAGCATCCTTGAGGATGCAAGAGAAAAGATCGAGTCCCATATCAACAGCACCTGCTTAGAAGACACAACTCAGCACTGCCATCATCTTTATCTAGCCCTGGGCAGAGATATCATTGTCCTCATTAAACCCTCACGGAGTCCAAAGTGTTGTGGAGCAGAGAAAGCAAAGGAAAGCATCTCTCAGGGTATGCCCTGCTAAGACCCTTTTCCAGCCCTGCAGTCCATCTAATCTAAACTTTCCCAGGGTGGGTAGAGTTTCTCTCGCCATCTGCAGAGCTCAGTGCAGGGGCCAAGAGGTAAGGGTATCACACCAGCAAGGCTTGAGTTATCTCCTCCCTGATGCCTTTAGTAGGAAACATTTCTAGTATGGAAGGCAATTTAAAAGCCTGTGTGAGAAGTGTCTAGTTGGCACAGGCTATGTTAATCAATCTAGTGGATGACCCCATAGTCCAGTATTCTCCATTTCTGAAGAAAGTCCTGACTAATCCAGTGTGAAAATGTTAGCAGCAGCCAGACAATGCTTGACTCACCCTTGTTAGTCATGTTATTCCTCCTTCATTCTAGCAAGCTTTCACTGAGTACCCCATAGTGTGTGTCACACGTGAGTCAGACACCCTGGCTGAGATGATGAGCAAACATGGGGGCTGAAGAGAGAGTTATTTTTCTTTTTTTCTTGACCCTGGTTTATTGTTTCATTCCTGATTCCAGATTAGAGATTCATTTGAAAATAAACTCTTTCCTTTTTTTCGACCCATATTTGGTTTCTAGCCTATACAAAACCTTCAGACAAAGCACATGACGTGGCCCTAAGTCACTCTACATATCACATTTAATCAGTGATTGATTAAATTGATCCACAGCAGCCAGAAGTTTTGTTTATAACTTGTGAAGATAGGAGGTAGTCATGGGGATCTCAAAACAGATCTTTTTCTGTCAGTAATAATAAAGGAGACAAGGGCTGGCGCTATGGCAGCTACCTTGTGAGCAATAGGGCTGAGAAAGCAGTAAGTGTTGAGGATGTGACCATGGAAATAGTGAGCAATTCTCATTCCATTGATGTAGCAAGAACAGTGGCTCAAAACATTTCTGTGGGAGAATTAGTCTTGGCCTCTTTCCTAAATTTTGTGAGCTGATAATTCTTGTTTAGTCTTTTTCTTTTTCAAATAAAAGCTTCCACAACTTAAGCAGAAAAATTAAATAATTTACTTAAGAGAAAAGAGGCCACATAGCAAATACCAAAACAGATATAAGCTCAGTAAAGTAACAGGTTTGGGGGTGGGGGATTATTTCTGTCTGAAGTTTTGGGGACAGGGCATGGTAAAACTAGGAATTTATGGACCTGCTACTCCTGAATAATTCAAACTTGAATATAATCTTATATGAAAAGAGATTCGGATTTGGATTAAGGGTGATACATAGAAACTTGTCCATCTCTCAGAGTGCTATGGGTATCGCTGTGTTTATTGTATTTATAGCTATGACAGTTGTAAAGGACAAACAAGATCTCTACCCAAGTGTTTACCCTGCCAAAGCCCATTTCTGTGTTCCCAAATATCATCCCTCTGCTGGGCTCAGGAGACAGATGGAACTAATGATATGGCCATAGCTTCAGGGCAGCGCATGACTGAGCCTAATCAATGAATGCTGCCTGCCTGGGATGTTTGTAGAGTGACTGGAGAAAAGCAAGATGTTTCCTCTGGACTTGTTGGCTGAAGTTGTCAGTACGGTTTCCTAACACATGGGCCAAACCTACCTGGAAAGAACAGAGAGGAAGATGAGAGATGAAAAGAGTAGGAGGGTGGCCTCTTGGGAAGCCTTGGATTCAGCTGTCTCTAACTGAACCTGATTTGGGGTAGCATGACCAGTTTACAATATAAGCAGGCCTGAAAGTCTTGATTAAGCTAACATCTTCTGAGAGATTGCTATGTGTTAAATGTCCTTTATATTTATGCCACATAAACCTGCCTTCTGGTTGTTTCTTAACTTGGCAGATAATTCCTAAGGTCCTGGGCAAAGTAGAGAATATGGTGGTGGCTGTGTCAGGGAAGAGAAACATTGGTGTGGTCCTGAGACTTTTAAAAGGTGAATCTTGAGCAGGAATGTGAATTTCTATATAACCCATACTTCATCCTTTTCATGAAATATGTCAACGGGGCATACCGAGATCTTTTGTTCAGTGACACACATCTGTTCAAATAAACCAGTTTTCAAATCTCCAGGGACTCATTTTCACAGGAGAAATAATTTTCTTCCCCATTATAGGTGAAAGGAATAAAAGAATATAAAAAAAGAAAAATAGGAAGGGAAAAGAAAAATTTAAGATTGTATTAAGATGTATGGGGGTAGCAAAGCTGGGGGGGGGCAGTGGTAGTAGGCATGGCTGGGGGACAGTAATGGTATACATGGCTGATAGGTAACTGATGTGGGATTCCCCTCTGTATGCTGTGAACAACATTAGTTAATAAAGAAACTGCCTTAGGCTTGCACAGGGCAGAATATAGGTAGGTGGGGAAAACTAAACTGAATGCTGGGAGAAAGAAGGTGGAGTCAGAGAGAAGCCATGTAGCCCTGCCAGAGACAGACACTGGAACTTTACCTGGTAAGCCACAGACTTGTGGCAATACACAAATTGCTAGGAATGGGTTAAATTAATATGCAAGAGTTATCTAATAAGAAGCTAGAGATAATAGGCCAAGTAGCGTTTTAAATAATATAATTCTGTGTGGTTATTTTGGGAGTCTGGGCATCTGGGAACAAAGAAGCAGCCTTCCTACTACAGGTAGCTTTTGGCAGTGCTGAAGTGTTACTAGTGCTGGCTTTTTACCAATCATTCACTTCTCACTATGTCATGGATTTCTAAGTGACACAAAGCTATTTTTTCATACACTCTCCTCACAATAACTCTAGGAAGTGTCCACAAACACTTTCTTTATTCTGTGTGCTGAAGCTACAACAGAGATATAGGATGTTGGGGTTAAGGTCACAAGGCCCAGATTTAAAACCAACCTGCCTAGTATTAGAACTTACATACTTAATCACTATGATATTTTGCCTCTATTACAGTTATCAAAGCTTATCTCTTGTGCCTATGTAGATATCTAAAAAAAATGCACAAAATGTCTTGGCCCTCAACCAGAAACCACCTGCAATGGCTTCTAACCACTGCCTCTGAAGCAATTCTGAAACAGTTTCCAGACCCTGGAATGATGGATGGCCCTATGCCTGAGGGTGTACAAGTAAGAAAGGAGCATACTGGGTTTTTTTAAAGAACAGATTTGATTTGTCAACCCTAATTCCTTCAACTTAACTGATGCATTGAACACTTCATGAGAATAGCTACAGTTTGTGTATAGACACTAGAGAAATAGGTTTTCTTTGAAAATCAAATGCTTTCAAGGAGAACCTAAATACACACAAAACTGAAAAATGGTACTTTGAAAACATCTCTTATACAAGGATGTGCATAATTGGATTGTATCTGTTGAACATTATTTTAGACCTTCTGCTGATCTTCTTTTTCCAATTTATCAAGGATCTTTGGCTTCTGAGTCTAGTCATGTGACAAAATCGAACAGTTCATTACGTAAACTTGTAATTACAGATGTGTCCTAGTGGTTTCTTTGTCAAAAATCTGGTTAAATATAAAATATATACAAAAGGTTATGACACGAATCTGAGACTGTTTCACTGTGAAGTTTTTCTAGACAGGTAGCAGTTGCATTTACTACCGCTTCTTTATACCCACTCCTCAAGATGTAAAAAACTTACTCAGGGACAACCTATTTCTAAGACAAGGTTTAAGGATTATAATGAGATATTTCAGAGACCCGAGAGAAGACAGAGGCAGAAAAATATGATGTGGGATGTCCTTCTGTATATGTGTTGCTTTTATTGGTTGATGAATAAAGCTGTTTTAGCCAATAGCTTAGCATAGTAATACCAGGCAGGAAATCTGAACAGAGACAAAGAGAGAGTAGGCAGAGTCAAGCAGAAGTCAGCCAGCCACCAAAAAAAACAAGACATGCAGAAAATGAGGTAACGCCACAGCCACGTGGCAATACAATGGGTTAATTTAAGATATAAGAGCTAGCTAGAAATATGCTCAAGCCATTGACCAAACAGTGTTGTAATTAATATAGTTTCTCTGTGATTATTCGGATCTGGGTGGCTGGATAATGAAGGCACAGTCTCTGTTTACATGATTCTTTTGTGAAGCATCTTGCCACACCGAGCCTCAATTTCCATTTCTACAGAAAGGGAAAGCTTCGCACCCCACATCCCAGTAGATGCTCTGAGGATAGAATGAAATGGTGCCTGACACACACACACCGTGGTTATGGACAGTTGTTTGCCAACACATCATCATCCCTACCCTGTGGCATGGGGAAGATGTAAACTGTTCAGGTCATGGCTTCCAAGCTACTATCTGAATTCCTGATGAGCCACCGGAAGTCCAGTGCCAGAGGATGGCTCCATCCTTGTGCCTAGACACAAAATCTTGGGAGCACAGAGAAGGAGAAAGATGCTGGAGAAATAAAATCCCCAGCTACAGGGTGGATGTCCACATTTGTGAGAGCAGTGACCACATGGAGCATGGGGAACCAACTACCAGGAAAGTTAATCTCCTGTCCCACAAGGTCTGAACCACCATGTGTCCTCTCAGTGTCTCTCGGGATGTCTCTCGGAGACACCATATACACTTTCTAAGAAAACAAACCAAGTACATATTGTGTGTAAATAAAGAGTCCATTTTGGTCCATTGCCCAGCAAACAAGTACTCAGTCTCTTCAACTTAAAAAAAAAAAATGTTGATAACAAAATGCACTAAAGAAGACTGGGGAAATGGCTTCGTCAATAAAACTGAATATGACACGTAAACATGTGAATGTAAGTTAGCTTTAACTCTCTGTGTGTAGATGTACATTTCTTCACTCTTGTCAGTTTTACTGTTGAGCTTCTATTTCAAACAGTTAAGTTAAAAACCAGTGCGGTCAAGCTTGAACCCAGCTTTCCAGGCAGATCCTATGCTGTAGTCATAACTTATCTATACCCGATAAACAGCCCTCAACTGCTCAGAAATCTAGGGACATTTAATTTTTTTTATTTTTTCTTTTTTTTAATTTATTTATTTATTAAGGATTTCTGCCTCTTCCCCGCCACCATCTCCCATTTCCCTCCCCCCTCCCCCCATCAGGTCCCTCTCCCTCATCTGCTTGAAGAGTAATCAGGGCTCCCTGACCTGTGGGAAGCCCAAGGACCGCCCACCTCTATCCAGGTCTAGTAAGGTGAGCATCCAAACTGCCTAGGCTCCCACAAAGCCAGTACGTGCAGTAGGATCAAAAACCCACTGCGATTGTTCTTGAGTTCTCAGTATTCCTCATTGTCCACTATGTTCAGCTAGTCCGGATTTATCCCATGCTTTTTCAGACACAGGCCAGCTGGCCTTGGTGAGTTCCCGATAGAACATCCCCATTGTCTCAGTGTGTGGGTGCACCCCTCGCGGTCCTGAGTTCCTTGCTCGTGCTCCCTCTCCTTCTGCTCCTGATTTGGACCTTGAGATTTCTGTCCGGTGCTCCAATATGGGTCTCTGTCTTTGTCTCCTTTCATCGCCTGATAAAGGTTAATATTCAGGAGGATGCCTATGTGTTTGTCTTTGGATTCACCTTCTTATTTAGCTTCTCTAGGAACATGAATTATAAGCTCAATGTCCTTTATTTATGGCTAGAAACCAAATATGAGTGAGTACAAGGCTTTTTATAACAGAGAGAAAGTTTGGCTCCTAGTAGCAGCTCTCTATTTCCTCCACAGAAGATAGAAGACAGATGGGCACAGAACAATGTCCATCCACAATTTGCTTCATCAAGTGAAAGCACTAACCACTGGGAGGAACTATCTTTCATCTAAACTCCTACAGATCTCTAAACAGAATCACTGGAATTGATTGCCTAAGATGCTCAGGCCAAAGTAGGCTTGTCTTCCTACATATTCCTAACATATGAGATCTGAAGCCTGTCAGGCCCTGCACTAACAACAGAAGTCAAATACAGCCCTGAAAGCCCCTGCCCTCAATGACTATGGAGGACCCTGAGGAGTGGCTCTAGATAGCCAATCGAGTAATTTCTCTATCATTTTTTAAATCAATAACTCAAGTAAAATTTTGTCCTTCTCAAAGACCTCTGATGCAGTTTGACAGACGAGAGATTTTGTCAGATTGAAAAGGACAATCTCGCAAATTTCAGCATAACCTCTTACCATGTCTAGTAAAAGGTATCTTAAGATATACAAATGCAAGTTATTAAGGTGTGTGCCTACAAGTTATAAAGGTCTGAGGACAAATGCAAGCTATCAAATTTTTCTCTCTCATTATGTCTTAATATTATCAATAAAATGCTGATTAAAAAGCTATTAATCTAACGCTGGTAGAGTACTAGCACTATTAAAAGATCAGGATTTTAAATTCTTTTTGGTTGTGTTCTAAAGATATTTTTCATTGTACAGAAACATCTGTCAAAGTCATTCTTGCATAAATATGCTGTTGTTTATACAATGCATGGCTTGCGTTTTCACAAACTCAAAGAGTTCTTGTGAGTTCCTGGGAACCGAATTAAAGGATTCACCTTAAATAGGTCAGATACAACCTTCTCTCAGTTCCCTGGTCCTGAACCCTCCTCCTCAATTACCAGGACCTAAAGAAGAGTTTTTTTCTTCCTAAACTTAACCTCATTCTATGCTCTGCCAACACCTTGCCAGGTGCAAGAGACACCAGACAGTTCCACATCACAAATCCTGAACAGGAGTGAAACAACCAGTCACCCCATGACCAGCAACACAGCTCTCTCGGATTCCCCAAGACTCTAATGTCCACAAATCAGTAGAAAGTAGTCTTGAGAACTCTACGCCCTCACCCCTTTAACCTACCATGCCCAACTCCTCACCTTTTTATTATTAAAAAAAAGTGGGAACGTTGTAATTATAAATCTTCATAAATCTTCTGGTCTTTTCCTGTCACCTGGGTACCCTGTTGCTTTAAGAGACAAACTCTGCCCAACCCCAACCCCCCCCCTTTCTGGCCAAGGCAAGCTGATCTTATACCTTCTCCCCCTCCCCCCTTTCTGTGTGTGTGTGTGTGTGTGTGTGTGTGTTTGTTGTTCAAAAGGCAGTCTCTGCCTCTCTCTTCTTCTCTTTCTCTTTTCTTTCTTTCTCTGTCCCCACTCTCTCTTTCTTCCCTCTTCCATAACCCCCTACTCTTATATCCTTCCTAATGCCCACTAAATAAACTCTACTCTAGCTCTCTTTGCACAGCATATCTGTCTGTCTCCCACCCACTGTGCAGTCTCCCACTGCCGGGGGACCTGCCAGAGTTGCTCTGCTATTAATCATGACAAAGAGTATCCCATTGTCTTTACTATTTTTCGTTGGGGATGGATCTGGCATAAGAGTCTTCTGTAAACAGATTGGTGACTTACCTAATTGCCATCAGATATACTCTGTCTAGTAAATGATGGAAGCAGAGGCTCGGCACTGAGCTCTGAGGGTCTTATGGGAGAAAGGGGGAAGAGATTGTATCAAGCAGATGGGGTCATGGTGGAGGAACCCACAGAGAGAGCTGACCTTAGCTCGCAAGAGCCCATAGATGCTGGACCAACAGCCAAGGAGCCTGCATGGGACCGACCTAGGCCCTCTGCATGTGCGTGACAGTCCTATAGTCTGGTCTCTTAGTAAGGCTTCAAACAGTGAGACCAGAACCTCCCCCTGGCGCCTAGCTGGCTTTTGGCTGTTCCCCATGTTGAATTACCTTGCTCTGACTAAGAGGAGGAGGTAGACTCCTCCTCAACCTGATGTGCCATGCTTTGTGCAAGCCCCTGGGAGGCCTGTCCCTTTCTGAGTGGAGATAGAGGAGTGGATGAGGGAGGTAGTGGGAAACAGGGAGACAATGGGAGGAGAGGAGGGAGGGGAAACTGGTTGGTGTGTAAAATAAATGGGAAAATGTTATTTAAATAAAAAAAATAAATTTTGAAAAAAGTCAGGGTTCTGCTTCAGACCACCAGGAAACTTATCCCCAGGTCAACACAAACTCCCTCAAAGAAAACAGAGCAGGCAATTAAGCCTCCTATTTATGAAATGAGAAGGCTCTGATTCAAATAGTTACACATTCCTAGTTTGGTGATCACTTAGCCCCTCTATGCCTCGTAGCACAGGCTAAATCAGAATGTCTTCTCTGAACGGTGGTTACAGGAGCTAAACCAAACAGGCTCCTGACTTGAAGTATTGAGTATGTGGTAGACATTATTAATATAATGTCCTATCTTTGCGGAAGTCTTTGATCTCTTTGCATGGCCTTGTTTCACTGATGATAAAATTGAGACGTAACCCATCCAGGTGTGCTTTGATTTCTGCTCTAGATCAGCAGGAGTCTGACAAGCACATCACACATCTCGCATTCTGCAGCTTGATCTTCTGCCCATAGGCACAAAGCATCCACAGCAGGCCAGAACAGGTGCCGTGTTATCCTGCCGAGACTGCTGGTTGTGCCTGGAAGGTCCAATTAAAGCCTGTTACTCCTACAGCAAACTGAGTCTCACTGTTTGGCTGGGATTGAGCCAGAGTATCCTCATATTGGGAGCACCAGGCAGACTTCATAGAGTGTGATGGTCTCCTCTATGCAGGTACCTCTCAGTCAACGAGGACATGCTCCAGATAATGTGAAATTGTAGCAGCCCGTCAATCAAACGGGCCAACTGAGAGCTCAAAAGCCACAATGTGGAGGTCTCTGCTCTTGTCATCTAGAGTACTAGGCTTTTCTATCTTTAATGCTTATCGCTTGAAACAGAAGGCTGATTATTAATAATTCATTAATAAAACTCTCCATTTATTGGGGATTTCCCGTGTGCCAGGCCCCATGCTGCCATGTATATACGTTACGACTTCATTTCACCACCATTCAGTGAGTAGGTACTCTTATTATCTGCCACAGAGAGGCCAAGAAACTGGAAGTAGGGGGTTAAATAATTGATCCTATGTCCAGTAGCAAAAATGTGGCAAAGGCAAGAACTGAAACCAGGATGCTGGACTTGAGAGTGCTGAAACATTAGCCATAACTGTCTCCAATTTTTTTCAAATACTTAATGATGAATGTGTGCCTTATCCTAAAGTGTCTTCCCATCCTGAGACCAGTATTTCCCCAGTGCTACAACCCTTGTGTTTATCACAAAAGCCAACGAATCTATAGAAGTCATTCAAACATTTGCTTCCAGACAAACCTTGCCCAAATACATCATCAGTTGCTTCAGGAAAGGCCTATGTGAGGCTGCAATACCTGAAAGAACAGCGAGAGCGGAGCAATTGCCTGGAAAATGCAATGGATGCCGGAGGCTGTGGGAATAATTTAAACCAATCAGCCCTTTCCTCTCAGTGGCAGGCTTCTATGAGGCGCTTGCTTCTCTTGCCTTTTTTGTTTTGTTTCCCATTGGCAGAGCTTTCCGAGTAATTGTTCCATCTGTCCACTTCATTTTGCCTGAGTGGTTGCAGCCAGAGGACAGTTAGAAGTCAAACATCTGACATGCGGGGAAAACAAATGCGTGGGAGACAGCGGGAAGGGAAATTGTATCTGTTCTGCCTTCTGTAGCTGGGCCAGAGGTTTGGAAGTTAATGACAGGCCCCATTTCTCCCAGGGAGGTAGGGACAATTTGGGAATGGGATGGGGACTGGGCTGACTTCTTTGTTGGAAGTTCAAGGCTGACTACCAAGAATCACCTCTGTTCTTGATAGTGAAATTAAATACCAGGATGATTATCAAGTAAGTGTAGAAGCAGGAAGTGAGCAGTGGAAGCCCGGGGTGGCTTATACAGCATGCTCTGCTACCCTCCTGGCTAGACACTCCACATGCTTAACGGGCTTGACCTCCCAACATCTATATTTAATAGTTAAGGATACTGAAGCCCAGAGATGCCAAGTGACTGGCTCAGGACCGCACAGTTAATAAATAGCAGAACTGGCTTTTAACCTAAATTCCTTGCTTTTAGACACTACTTCAGACTACTCTAAGCCAGGGATGCTGACCAAGATGGAAGCAGGGTTGTGGAGAGGAAAAAGATAAACCTAACTTTTAAAATCATACTATTTATTGCTTACCAGGATTTATGCGTTCACAAGCAAAATGACTACAGGTTAAACTAGATCAGAACCTTAATTTATAAAATCATAGAGGGGCAAAGGAACGCATGTAAGGCTGTGGCATTCTACAGTAGAGTAGTAGGGTTGAAAACAAGCCTTTTAGCTCAGCTAAAGCCTGTGCTGTGGAGACCTGATGGACTGAGATAGGATGCACTGTGTCACCTAGGCTGACCTTAAACTCGTGTGCGTATCTGAACCTCTCAGCCCCACAAAGCTGGGGATACAGGAGTGTGCTGTCATCCTTTATGACACTAACTTCTAGAAAGAGCAAATTATTTCAGGCCCTTCACATTATGTTCCACAGAACTTAATGTTCCTAAAGATGCCTAGTAACAAAGGCGAGTTCACGAAACTACTATATTAAATAAGATGAAACAGATCTAAGACTTCTTAAACAATTTTTTAAATCTAAGTCTTCTCCTAGCATCCATTCTGCAAACACCCACTATAAATATCCGAGAGAGGAATATGAACAGGATACCCCCAACCTCTTTCAGCATGGAGTAATGCTCACTGGACATGTCTACCATAGTTGATGCCTTTACTCCACATCTTCTGTGGTAGGTGCAATGGGGGTTCTTCAAATATTAGTATTCAACGCCATGATGGGTGAGATGCAAGAATGGCAAGGTCTGCCCTCATCTCTTGCCGCCTCATCAGGACCACACTGAGAACTCCCCTGAGATGCTCTGTATGAACTACTCATTCTTAGGTACAGCAAACCACACAGGGACTGCTCTATCAAAAGTATTAATATCTATATGAACAAGAGTGGTCACGATGGGGAAACCCACAGAGACAGCTGACAGAGTCTAGTAGGAGCTCATAGACTCTGTACTGAAAGCTGGGGAACCTTCATAGGATCCAACTAGGGCCTCTGAATGTGGATGACAGTTATGTGGCTTGATCTTTGTGTGGGACCCCTGGCAATGGGACAAGGATTTAACCCTGGTGCATGAACTGGCTTTTTGGAGCCAATTCACTATGATAAAATACCATGCTAAGTCTTGATGGGAAGAGGGGCTTGGTTCTGCCTCAACCCCTGCCAGGCTTTGTTGACTCCCCATGGGAGGCCTTAATCTCTTTGAGGAGTTGATGGGGGTAGGGAGGGAGGAGGAGATGAAGGGAGAACTGTGGTTGCTATGTAATACAATAAAAAATTTAAATGTTAATATAAAATAAGGTATTCATTAATGAACCCATTTTGGTTTTTGATATTTTTGACAGGGTCTCACTCTGTAGCTTAGGCTGATGTCAACATTACTAAGAAATCTCATAGTAATCCTCCACCACTAGCCTCTGGGCAATCCTCATGGCAGATTATAGACATCAACCCCTACCGCATCCAGCCCATACTCTGGACAAGGTTTAAAATGTTGGTGACACTGCCTTTATTCATGGCTTCATGCCTATTAGGCAAGCTTTACAGAGCCACAGCCTGAGTCTGGTTAGTAATCTATTTTATTGAAGGGCTCATGAAGAGCAAAAGTCCATACAGAGAATGAAACAAAGATGTGGTTAAATCTGAAGCAAGGGATTTAGTCTGTGTTCCTGGGGCTGGGCAGTGGGAGATTCTTGATGCAAAATATAGACCACACACTACTCTGCCTGAAGAGACAGGGTGGGATAAGGGAAAGTCTTAAAGAGGACCATAAGGGAACCCAATAAAAATTTAAATAGATATGTATAGGAAACTCAAAGTTAGACAGCCATGGTAGATTACAAGCAATGAAATTTATTTTACTATAAAAAATACTTTTTCTTTATAGGCCTATCAAAATGATACAATCATATTAGTATTTAAGAACCTTGGACTCAAATCAAGATCTGGCCTGAGTGTCAAAAAAATGGGGGAGCACTGGCTCCAGATTTCCCCTGCATACTGGCACGAGACTACTTGCATCTGTCTGGACAGAATGTAATAGATGTCAGCCCGGGTCCATAAAGATGATTGGGAGGCTTCAGTCCTTCACGTTGATCCAAATGTACAGTGCGTATGTTTATCCATTTGATTGACAGCTTGCTCCAAGTCATTCATATTGCTTACTCACAGGAAAGGAATGCAGTCATTGCTCAAAACCACAACTCCAATGCACTGGATGGATGTCACTCCAAGTCAAACATCTTGCCAAATAGCAAGGGTTGTGCACAAAAATCTTGAATAGAGAAAGGGCTACAACTAGCAAGGGTAATATCGTGCAATGTTTATTTCGTAACTGGTGTACCTCTGAAACACAGCATACACAAAACACCTCCTAACCTGCCCTCTCCTGTCTCAGTAAATGTTAAGACCACTTCTCTAATGACTTAGGCAAAGATATGTTGACATCACTCGTTGGTGCCACCTTTCTTATACCATTAATTTCTGACTTTGTTAATTGTACCACCTGGGTAGATTTTTTTACTGCTGTGACAATACCTAGCAAAATCAACTTAAGGAAGGAAGTGGACATCCCATCATGATGCGGAAGTAACTGTGACAAGAGCTTGCGATGGCTTGTTGCATTCTATTTTCACAGAGCAAGAACAGATGAATGTTGGTGGTCAATGGCTTTCTCATTCTTCTTCAGTCCAGGACCTGCAGCCTGTGGAGTGGTGCTGCTTTCAGCTGTGAGGCTTCTCACCTCAACTGACATAATCTAGGATCTTCCCCCACAGATATACCCAAAGGTTTGCCTCCGAGATCATTCCAGATCCTGCTTTATTGACAGTCAATATGGACCATGACAATTCTACCCCTTTCAACTTGATACCCAAACATCATTTTTTAAACCAAAACCTCTGCCCCTTGCCCACATAGGTTCATGGTCCTCTTGTGATGCAAAATGTTTTCAGTCTATCTTCAGCTGGAGATGGAGTCTGACTCCTTTGGACCACAGGAGCACAGACTTCTGTGTGCATCCAGGCCCCTGTTTAGAGCCAGGAACCCTTTGCAGTTCCCTTTTAGTTTAGACTCTCTTCTTTCAAATGAACTTGGCTCTTCCCAAGTTGGAGCCTTTATGGGCAGAGTTTTGTCCTCAGGATACCTTTCCTACTGTCCCAGGGAACAGCAAGATGTTTCTCTTCCTTGGCGGTAATTTTCTTTAACTCTTAGAGCTGATTTCCTAGCATCTTCCTCATTTGCAACTTCAAGCCCCCTCCTTTCTTCTCTGAATGGCATGGTTAAATAACATGTTCATATCTTGTTCCACTTGTTGATCTCCCTAGGTGTAGACCTGGCTAAAAATCAGTGAACAATAACCATGGCACAGTCTAAATGCTATCCTGTCTTGAGATTACTTCTGCCAAACAAGTTAGTCCATAACTCTTGACCTCAGCCTCCCTCAAGTTAGCAGGACACTGACCGTATATGGTCAGATTCTTTACCGACACATCACACAAATAGCCTCTTGCCGGTTTTCTCTTTGTGATTTCATGATCTGAACTTTGTCTCTTCGTATCTTGTGCCAGAATATACCATTAGACTCTGTTTACAGAATGCTAGGGCTTTTCTAGCCCAAGATTCCAAGGTCTTCCTCATTCCTCCTACAAGCCAGTTCCATGGTCCTGAGAATCATACAGTCAGATTTATCACAACAGCCACACTCTTGGTGCCAATTTGCCATATTGCTTCCTCAACTTAAGTCCCCTCTCCGAGACTTTAAGTTTTCTGCAGTGGCTGCAGCGGCCACTTTATATACTAGCACGGTAGAAAGGTACCTTTTTTGCCTGTATCCTTACCAATATTTGCTGTCATTTGTTTTCTTGGTGATAGCCATTCTGCCTTGTTGCTTTTCTACAAATCTTCTTTGTTTAAAACTCCCCGATAGCTTTTTATTATCCTTCAGAGGACCAAGTAAAAGTCCTTACAATATCCTTAACATTTAAACCAAGTATGAGCTGCTTGGCCCACAGTCCAGCTGTCTTCCTCAGCTACTCTACCTACCCCTCTTAGTCATTACTCAGAAGCCACCACGGCCTTCTTGCTGCTTCTCAGACACCCGTGTGTGCTTCCGTAAGTGAATCCATCTGCAGTGTGCTGTTGTACCGCTGATACTTCTCCTGTCTGGATCACTAATTTGTTTTAGGTCTCTAGTCTACAGATGTACCACTCTGACTGGTCTGATCTTGTCATTAAGGTCTTTATTCCGATACCCCCTTTTGCTCTTTTTCCCTATGAATCTAGCATCTTCTTTCCTCACAGAACGTATAGCACCTAACCCCCCACCCGCATATTAGTTTATTTCATTCCCGTCACCCCTCCCATCCTTTACAACGACAGCTTCATAAGAACAGCAGCCTTGTGTCTTCCTTTCCCGTGACCTTGCCCCCATAAATCTTTGCTGAATAATGTATTAGATGAATGCTTGACGTGAGAGGGCACAACTCCATCCCGGGCAGGCGGCTAAGAGAAAGATCACATCTACAATGACAACCAGCCCCTTCCATCTCTCCTGCAATCATAATTTGTCTTTGCCTCTCCTTGCTATTCCCACATTTCTTGGACAGAGCCTAAGGAGTCAGAAGGTGGCTTAGGCCCTGCCCTGTCCCCTTTTCCTTGGCACCCCTTTCCTGTTGCATCTGAATCTGGATCAGCAAGCAGGGTTCATTCCACAGATGAGCCAGATATTTCTTATGTTTTGAGGGCTCCCCATACCTGGTTTTTCTAGGAGATGCTCTTTCTAGCCCCTAAGACTCTAGCCAGAGAAGAGGGTTCTGCTATGTGGGAACTGTGATCTAAGAAACATAAGAGGCTCCAAGTCATCAAGAAAGCGAGCCCCTGCCTTTTCCTGCACAGTGTCCCTCTATCCTGCCACCTTTTGTACTTGGCAGGTGTCGTAGTTACTTTTCTGTGGCTGCAATATGATAACCTGACAAAAGCAGTGTAAGGGAGGAATTCTATTTTGATTCACTGTTCCAGGGTACAGTTTATGTGGCAGGGAAGTCACAGCCCAAAGGCCTGGCGGTAGCTGATCGTGTTGCCTCCACAGTAAGGAAGCAGGACAAGGAGTGCCTGTGCTCAGCTGCTGACTTTCTTCTTTGTAAACAGCCCAGGATTCTAGCCTAGGGAATGGCGCCATCCACAGTGAGCAAGCCTTCCCGTATCTATTAACCTAGTGATGATAATCTCCTACGATGTGCCCAGGAACCTGCCTCCAGCTCCCGGATGGAGTTGGCAATTAAGATTAATTAAATTCTACTTTTACTAATTCACTATTAATGAAGAATCCATTTAAATATGTTTTAAAATTCCTTTTAGCCAGTAAGTCCTCTCCTACACAGAGGAGTCAGAGGAACTCCACAAGGCTGTTGGCAAAAGAGGCACCTGCTAGAGAAGCAAGATGAGCAGAGGAGCCTTGAATCAAGAATGAATGACCTTTGTTCTGATTCCAGCTTTGCCATGCTCCACCATCTGACCCTGGCGAGCCTCTCAGAACCTTCTGTGCTTTCTTTCTACTTAACGTCAGAGCACTGGGGCTACTGAGAGCACGGTCTCACTTGTGGTTATTTAGAGACTTATTCCCTAACAGTAAACTAAAAGCACATGTCCAAGGGGATTGGCAGTTTTGTTCATTTCCCCATGTAAGACCCTGCTCTTTTTCCCTACTATGGCTGCGTACACCAAAGGGGGCTGGTATCTTCTTTGCAAGGAAGCAGTGTGGGTTCTGCCTACCACTCTTCTCTAGCTTGGAGTCCTGGTAATGCATGTGGAATGACCATTTCTTACAGGGCTTCCCAAGCTTGCAAATTCGGTCATTACTTCCTGCTGATGCTTTCTGACAGACACTATGTTAGCATCTAAATTTAGAGCTTCTAATTGTATGCCCTTCACGTCCACTGCAAGGAGAGGATGCTGGGAATGTGAGTGAAGGACAGGAATGACCAACAAGGCTGCGCCTGCTTAGCTGGCTGGGTTTCCTCCCCTCATCAGTGACATGCGTTATTTCCCTATTTACAAATGTGCTGGGCCTTTCCCATCTTGCCAGTTTTTTTGATCATTTTCTTCTTTCAGTGAGAAAAAAGAAAACAAGAGCTCCCCAAACTTCATTTTCCATATAGCTTCATTAAATTGATGGCAGCTGTCACAAAATAATATAAAGGCCTCAGAAAGAAGAAGGCTGCAAATCCCAGGATTAGAGCACCCCCGAAGTTATAAAAATTCTTCAAGGCATTTATTTGCAAATTAGACTCCATTTGCATATTTCACAAGCACAATACAAATGTATTATTTATCAGTCTAACCGGTCTGTACAAAAGAAAGATGGCAAATTCTACCTTCGTTTCAGAGGCCTCACTGTAAATTTGTCCCCTTAACTTCAGGAAAAGGGGCCTTTTCTTACCTTGCTTCTCTTGATCTATTCCTCTAGTATTCATGCTCGGTCATATTTCCTAGGCCCATGTCGTTTGAAAATAAGGGCCTCAGACATGCAAAACCACACAATACAATGCCAATGCGAATGTCGACTTTGCCTGATCCATCTGTCCACTTCAGTGACCCTAACCAGAAGACGTCCTCGCCTTGAGGCAGAAGTGTGACCTCACCCTCAGACAGCTGCCACCAGTGACTCAGGCTTTCCAAGACTCATGCCAGGATGATTTGTCTAGTCTTTATGTACAAGCATGAGGAGAAAGATAATTTGAATTGTCACAGGTTCCTGTCAGGTTTTGACTCCATGGGCTGGAGAATACCACACCTCCAGGTCCAAACATTTGGTAGTCAATAACCAGCATTGCACAGCCATTCAGGCCGCTGTTGACTGCCTGTCACTAGCGGCTTATGACTCACCATCCATGTAAAGCACACAGTTCACTAAGTGTGACAGCTAATTTTTAATATAATTGTCTTTCTCGGTAAAATGTCATAGGACAGAAGATGCTGAAAATGGAGCGTATTTGCTACAGCCTCTGTGCAGAATTCTTTGCATACGGCTCCTTTTGTATCCTTCAGGGTGTCAAAGGACACTTGTCTCCTTGGAGAGCCACGTGGTGTTTTCGATATTATAGGGAGTGTGATCAAGAGCTGGCCTGTGTTCTGACTCCCTCCTGTTTGCTTCTTAAACCAGGTACCTGTGCACTGCTTTCTTTCCTGTGGGAAGGTCTTCCACCGTGGGATTAAAGATCTGCTTCTATTCCTGTTTATAAATCAGGCTCCATGGGGTATCACGTTCTAAGGGGGGGAAAGGATACACAAAAGCAGATCCTGTCTCCAGAGAATTCAGAATCTACAAATAAGGGTGTAAATAAACTGTACTGTGGGCTGTTTGCCCATGATTCTGACATTATGGGTAAAGGCTGAAAGCGATGGGCCAGAGGCACTTTTAAAGTGATTTGTTTTCTAAGAAAAAGACCGGTTTTTTTGCTGCATGAGAATTAAAATTGATTAAATTACACAGAAACAACATTTTATTTCTCCATTTGTACACAGGGACTTTGATTCAGCTGTGACCAACTAAACAGTGTCTTCAAGCCATGTTTTTCTTGAGATTTGTGTATCTGTCCTGAGTAACCAAAGACAGGCAGTTGCTGTTCTGGTTCAGTGGCTTAAACACATCAGAGCCATGATTTCAGTGTTGTTGGTGGGTTTTTTTGTTGTTGTTGTTTTTTTGGTTTTTTTTGTTGTTGTTGTTTTTTCCTGTCTCTCTTTCTCCCTGGACCGCCAAAAGTCTGTAGTGGCTCCTATCATTACATCCTGTTTCTGAAATGACAACAGGAGCAATGGGGACAGGGGAAGAGACAGCAGCATCTGTACTGCGAGAATGAAAATGTTTGCAGCTGCTCCTAGCAGGGGTAGGTTGGTGCCTGGACCCACACAGGCGAGGGAGTTTGAGATTACAAGGCTCTTTTATTTAAGGAGAGGGTCTGGGTAAGGGTCAGTGCAACCGGTAGCTAGTCCTGAACAAAAGGAGGAATCACTTTGTAAGACACAAAGGAGAACACAGATTCAGCGGAGACAACCAGGTGTGCCTGGCATCATTTGACTCTCTGTACAAAGGCAAGAGAAATTTCAGAATTGAAAGGATTATCAACCATCTAGGGAGCTGGGACGTGTGTCTAGCACTGGATTTTGATACAGAAAACAACAATCTCATACACTAAAGCCAAATGAATGGTTTGGATTGTACATGCGATTCCAGAGTGGTTCCTGTGAGGGACTGACTAGTCTCAGAACTGCTGTTGGAACATGTAGCATGGCAGTGATTCATGGCTTGGAATAATTGGTTTCACTGGCTAACACTGTCTTAAGCTGAAAGCCCCATCTGTGGAATGGGACAAAAGGCACATTTGGGAAGCAAGTCACAGAGACGATGGGAGGTTTTAGAGGGTGTCTCAGTTACTTTTCTGTGGCTGTGATAAATGCCAGGGCCAGCAGCAACTCGAAGGAGAGTGTTTCTTTTTGGCTTACAATTTCAGAAGAATGGGAGTTCATGATGGTATGAGCAAAGACATGGTGAGAAGTAGCAGGCATGGCCTCAGGAAGCTGAGGGATATCTTCAAACAAAAAGCATAAATCAGAGAGAGTTAATTAGAAACGAAACTAGATTTTTAACTCTCGGAGCCCACCTCTCATGATGTACTTTCTCCAACAAGGCCACGCCTCCAAATCTCCCCAAAGAATGCCACAACTAGGGACCACCTGTTCTTATACAGGAGTTTGTAGGAGACATTCTTATTCAAACCTCCTGGCCATGGAAAGCAGGAACTTTTTAAGCTTTAGCGCTTTTATTGGATGGAAGTGAAAGCAGAAGAATTACTGGGAAAAACATCAGGTAAAAGTACAGAGACTGTGGAAAATAAGAGGAGCCCAGCATATTTTTTTAACAACACAGTGATAGTGGACAAAACATTTCTAAGAGTTAAAAAAAAGGAGTAGAAAGAGCAGATAAATACCATCCAGAGTTTTCCCCTCAATCCATAAATCCTATTAAGGAAGAGGTGCAGGAGGAGGAATAGCTGCGTCCCTCCCGGCTTCCAGGCACCTGGCTAGCTTAGCCCCCAAAATAACCACACGGAAATTGTATTAATTAAATTACTGCCTGGCCTATTATATCTAGCCTCTTCTTGGCTAACTCTCACATCTGGATTAACTCATTTCTATTAAATCTGTGTATCACCACATGACTGTGGCTTACTGGCAAGGTTCTAACCTACCTCCATCTCAGGCCGGAGATTCGTGAAGGCCAAGACAGCTTTTTTATTCAACCAATGAAAGCAACACAAATACAGAAGAGGGTCTATGGCCTAGGGGAGTGCTAAGCATTGTTAGTTTAGTTTATTAAGCTTCTGCTTCTGACCAAGGTCATATTCAAGTATTGAATCTTTTCTGCTTCCTGAAACAAATGAAGATGGAGACAAGATGCAGGAGGTAAAGGCTTCCTAGATACTGGACACCATACAGTGAAGAACAGTGATGCCAAGAGATGGTGTCTTAGTTAGGATTTCTGTTGCTGTGAAAAGACACCATGACCAAGCTATTCTTATAAAGGAAAACATTTCAGAGGTTTAGTCCATTGTCATCATTGCAGGATGCATGGTGGCTGGAAGGCAGACATGGTGCTGGAGAAGGGGGCAAGAGTCATACATCTGGATTGGCAGGCAGCAGGAAGAGAGAGTGACACTGGGCCTGGCTTGAGCATATATGAGACTTCAGAGT
Organism: Microtus pennsylvanicus; assembly: GCF_037038515.1. Taxonomy (NCBI): domain Eukaryota; kingdom Metazoa; phylum Chordata; class Mammalia; order Rodentia; family Cricetidae; genus Microtus; species Microtus pennsylvanicus. The sequence continues at coordinate 40,065,120 of NC_134582.1, forward strand.
CTACCTCCAGGGACACACTTCCTCCTACAAGGCCACATCTCCTAATAGTGTTACTCTCTATGGACCTATGGGGACCATTTTCCTTCAAACCACAACAGATTGGGAAAGAGGGTGTTGTTGTCATAACTGCCCAGCTCACATTAAAGGGCCAAAAGAAAAGGGATTCATTTAAATCCCAAGAGATTCCCTGTCTGGAGAAGATGCAGCAGGGAGTGGCAGCACCCTCTCTGGAAGACAAAGTCAGCTGATTTGAAGAACATGGTACTGGAAAGAAGAGCTGACAGTGTGCTTTGTCATACAGAGGATGTCTCTCATCTAGTTCACAGGATACTGATTGTCTTAGATGATGAAACTACATATCTATACAGAGACTGAGCGACAAGCATTTGCTCCAAGTCAGGAGCAGAACAGACTCTCGTCCACCAAACTTGAAACATTCTGGTTGCCTGGAGTACCAAGTAAAGTACTTCAAAGGCTAAATCTTTAGGTATGAGAATCATTCTTTCTGGTTTCAGTGAATCAGTTTTAGTAGCAAGACATGAAGCGATCACATTGCTTCAGAGGAAAAGGTACCCCATCAAAGGAAAGCTAGAAAGAAGTGTTTCAAGACAGCAAAGTGTTTCAAGACAGGGCCAGTCAACTCTGAGAATGTGCCCATCATGAAGAAGAGGAGAAAGCAAACTCTAAGGGAAAGAAAGCGTGATTGTTTAAAGCTGCCCTACAAGCTGATGAACTCTGCCATTATAGTAGTCACCAACATTGGGTTGCAAAGGTCCAGAACATAAATAGAACCATAAAAGAAATAAAGAAGATTTAAAAATTTAGCTCAATTGTAGAGATAAAAACCACAAAGACTGAAATGAAAAAAAATGCACTGAATATGGCTTGTGGAGCATTAGACACTGATGATAAAGAAAGCTCAACTTAAGGACAACAATACAGGGTGTCCAAGTAAAGGGGAGTGGTAGACTAGAACATTGCTAAACCTTTGGAGAGCTAAGTGCTTGAAGGAATACATACAGAAAAATATTGAAGAATTCATGGTTAATTTTTTTTCCAAATTGGATGGAAAATAGAGCCAACAGTTCATTTCAATACATATCATAGCCATCACAAAGCCAGAGCTAAAGGTAAAAGCTTTGAAGATGTCCAGAATTAAGAAGATACATGCATACAGAACACACACAAAGGTGACCGCAGATTTATTGTTAATGTAATAGGCTAGTAGAGATCCAGCCCCATGTCACGGCAGGATTTCACACCCAGTGAGTCATATAAAGGCTGAAGTAATGAATAACCCAAACACATGCATTTTAAGAAATATTAAAGGAACTTCTTACACAGAAAGAAAATGATATCAGATAGAAAAATGTGGTTTTGGTAAGAAATTTAGGGCATCTGTGATAGTGACAATATGAGCAGACATAAAAGCCTCATTGGTATTATCAAATCTCTTTAAAACATTATTGACTATTCACACAAAACAATATCAGTGTAGTAAGCAGATGAAAACCTTATCACAAACTGACAGACAAAAATGGAGTCCTATTATTAGGACGTTTTGATAACATACACGAAGAAGCATAGGATAATGAGGCAGACTGTAATACATTAAAGATACAGTCTACAAACCCCACAGCAACCATCGAAACAGCAGAGCTGAGAATAATAGCTCAGTGCTCAGAAAGGAAGGTGAAATAAAGTGATAAAACATATCCAGTGTTGAAGAAGGCACTGAAATAAATGATCAGAGGAACAAAAACAAATGGGACAGATTAAAAAACCAGATTTAAATCTACCAACCTTAGAAATCTCAGTAATTACGAATAGAATAAACACTGCACTTAAGACAGAGATTGGTAGATTTGATATTCTTTTAAAATCCACCTACACAACTCCCACAAAAAAAAACCACACAATTAGGACAAAAGGTCAAGGATGTTAAACTGTATGCTGGGCTAATGTTAAGGAAAAGATGCCTAGTGATGAGGAAGGAACCAATTCACCAAGAAGAAATGACAATCCCAAATGCTGGTATATCAGTGCTATAGAATTTGAAAAATAAGAAAGAAAGAAAGAAAGAAAGAAAGAAAGAAAGAAAGAAAGAAAGAAAGAAAGAATAACTAACCAAAATAAATGAAAGAGAAATAGGCAAGCACAGAGCCACGTTCAGAGATGTCAACACTCCTCTCAATAACTGATAGAATGGAAAACTAATATGGATACAGGATGCTGAAGCGCCACAGGCCAATTGACCTGACTGATATTTATAAAACATGTAACAATAGCAAAGTATGTTCTTTGGAAGTGTGCCTGGACCACTTAACAAGAGAGGCCATATTTGGGATCAGAACATAACTCTCAATAAAATTGAAAAGATTTAAATCAAGCCAAGGGTCTAGAGATACAGTTCAATGGTAGAATGCTGGATTTAATTCTGCACTCTGAAAAAATCCGAATAAAGCACTTTCACTGACAATAATGAAATTAAATTAGAAATCAATATGAATAGTATCTCTGGGAACTCTCCCAAAGATTTCAAAACTAAATAATGTATCAGCTGATAGGCCAATAGCTGATGAAAAAGGTAAAAAGGAAGATTAAAAATTAATTTGGATTAATTAAAATGAAAACTCAATATATCAGAATTTTCAGTATACTACTGAAATAGTATGTAACAAATGCTTGCAGCATTGATTTAGACTGTTTCCCACCAGTGTAGCCACCTGAGAATGCGTGAAAAGCGACCTCCTTAGCTCACAGTCTTGAAGGCTCACACTTTAAACCACATGGCACCTGTTCTGGGGAGGCCCCTGCACTATTGGCACATCAGGGAAGATGAGGTTGTGGTGGGGACACGGGTGAGTGGAAGACACAGTGAGACAGGTAATCAGGGATGGGATGGCTTCGCTCCGGTTTAACAGTCCCTTTGAGGGATGCCGCCTGGGATTGCAGAACTACTACTCTCCGCATTCTAAAGACAGTGGAACAATTATTACCTTGCATTAACCACCCACCCCTTCAAAGCTTTTGCCATATCTACATTGCTACTCTGGGCAACAGGACTCTGAAGCAGGTGTATCCAAACCTGGCAAATGCCTGTGTTTGAAAGATGTAACTTCACCAACCACCTTAGAAAGCAGACACAGGACAGCCTTGCTCCTCTGGAAAGGCTAACCAACTGACTGGAAATAAAAGATACCACGGTATCCGTTTTGGAGTTATACACACAACTCTGCTGTTCTCTAGGTAGTAAAAAGTATAAGAAAGCATTGTGAATACCAACATATAAATAAATACAGCAACTTAGAAGAAATGTTCTTAAAGTTCCTTGAAGTTACTCAAATTACTAAAGCCACTCAAGAAAAAAACAATGAGAAAAATTAAATAACTCAACATGATGACCAGGAAAGAGACTGTGTATGTAATTAAAAACCACACAAAGAAAGGATTATACCCAGTGGAGTCCTCAGTGAGTGCGCATTGCTGACTTGCATGTGGCCATGCTAAGGACCAACGTCTCAGCCCCAATAGGAGTAGTAAAGGCTTCCCCCAGTGGGGCTCAGAGAGAAGGCAAAGTCCTCCTTGGGTCTGAGGTGAATGTTGACAATGAGAACAGGAAATTTCTTCACAGACTTTTACCACCTCAAGACTGCTACACCACAGAGCCAGCTAATACAAGATGAGCTAAACCTGCCTCCCTGCTTGCCTGTGTATAATAAAGATGCTGACCTTCTGTAATACTATGGCTTCTTCATTGAGACCCCAGCCTACTGGATTCTGGCTTTTGTTGGGACCATTTGGAGTCCTGGTCTCCAGCTGCTCTTCCCTGCTAGAGATCTTTCCTTTCCTTCTGATTTGAGTTATGAAAGCTGTGTCAAAATTGTTTACCAGCTCTGCTTCACAAGCACGTGTTGCCTTGGCCTTGAGGATCAGAGGATAAGGTTTTCACCTGTTGGCCCACCTGACTGTTGGGTATATAAGCCTCCATGGTGCTATTCAATAAAGGGCTTCTTACCAGTGACTAGAGGTCTGTGTCTCTGTCTCTGTGTGTGTCTGTGTGTGTTTCAACCTCCAGCCCCTTGCCCAAAGCTTGCAAACTGTATGATAGCGCATAGAGCGCAGACAGGCATGGTGCGCTGCAGGCTTTTCTGTGTTTCTCTGAGTTTGTCCTTCTTTCATTCCCTTAACACAGGATGTAGTAACTGATCCTCTGGGGTTAGTGTTTCTTGATATCCATTTCTCTAGTGAGTATTGTGGTGATTTCAATGAAAATGGCCCTATTAGGAGGTATGGCCTTATTGAAGGAAGTGTGTCACTGGGGATGGGCTTTGAGGTTTCAGATGCTTAAACCAAGCTCAGTGTCTCTCTCTTTCTGCTGCCTGCAGATCTGGATGTAGAACTCTCACCTACCTCTCCGGCACTGTGTCTGCCTGTGTGCCCATTCATGCTTCCCACCTAGACAACAACGCGCTAAACCTCTGAATTGTAAGTCAGACTCAGTTAAATGCTTTCCTTTATAAAAGTTGCTGTGGTCACGGTGTTTGTTCACAGCAATAAAACCCTAAGTAAGACAAGTCTAAATGCAGAAATTTCACCCAAAACCTTAGCAATCCCAACTTAATAGTCAGTCAAAAGAATAATATGCTATAATGAATAAAATTTTAACATATAGAAATAAACGTAATTACTGTGGAAACAAATTTTTAAAAAGCGTAAGTACCTTATTACATAAAGTTAAATATTTACACAATCTTCAAGTATTTTTATTTCTAAAGACTTTAAAGTGCAATATACATTATAGAATGACAAAAATCAAAAATTAAGAAAGGAGAGGGAATGGACTAGAAAGGAAATAGAACATCCTAAACCTGATAAATATGTCAGTGAAGGCAACAGTTAATATACTTAATGGTAAGGAACTCAATGGTTCCCCTCCACCATCCCCAGAAAACAACCTTTTGTGAGAAACTATAAAACACAACATATTAGAACCTTCCCAGTACCGGGATGGATATGAAGTATTCTGGCCCAGTGCGGAGGTTTGTGCCTATAATCCCAGACTCCAGAGGCTGAAGCAGGAGGCATATGTAGTTTGAGGCCAGCCTGGGCTACAGAGACCTTGTCTCAAAAGCAAAGCAAACCAAAGAACAACAGAAAGCCCAGGACATCCATCCCTCCAGTAAGGACAAAGAAGAGCAGGCTTGCTGGTTGCACATCTTTATGGCATTTCATAAAATGTTTAATATTGCTTGCCTGTGGTCTAGCCATTCCATGGTTGGTAGGTCTCCAAGAAAAATTAAGGAACCCCAAAATACATATAGCCAACTATTTGTACCATCTTATTTTTTTTTTACTTATAATTGCAAAAAGTGGAAGCAAGTGAATAGATGAGCAAACTATGGTATAATCATGCGATGGAGTGCTCCCATTGATCAGAAGAAATGAATTATTGGTACATGGGAAAAAAGCTTCTACTAGTCTCAAAATAGTTATGCTGAGTGAGAAAGCAGGATGACAGAGTAAAGACCTTAATACTGTATTCATATAGCATGAGGAAAATGCATATTTATATGTGAAACACTAAGCACAGGAGAGGAGCCTAGGACTGGGGACAAGGAGAAGAATGGGCAGAAAGGACTGAAAAAGGCATGGGAGTCAACTGGGGCTCAGGCTGATTTTTAAGTTGATTGAAGTGACCACCTAAAGGAGTTCATCAGCACATCTCAAAATTTATCAACCTGAACGCTCTGAAAGTCTACAGTTTATTTTATATCCATGATGTCTTCAAAGATTTTAGAAAGAGAAGAATTGGAGTCCTGCATCAGTTGTTTCTTAAACCCTTTCTCTATGTATTAGGAAATGATTGCAAAGATTACTCTCATATTATGGAGAAGATGAGTAAAAAAATCATGCTTTGAGTGTGAGAGTGTGTACGGGTGTGAGAGTATTCATGAGTGTATGTCAGAGTGTGTGTGAGTGTGTGAGTGTGTGTTTGACATTTGTTCTACCTGTTAGTGTGGATGTATCTGTGTGTGTGTGTGTGTGTGTGTGTGTGTGTGCGCGCGCGCGCGCACTCATGCATGTAGAGACCAGAGATCAACCCTGGATATCTTTCTTAATCACTCCTCACCTGTTTTTTTTTTTTTTGAGACAAGTTCTCTCTCTGACCCTAGAGCCCATCAACTCAGCTAGGGTGGTTGGCCAGTGAGCTGCAGGGACCTAGGTGTTTCTGCTCCTCCCCACATTGGCATATCTGCGATTACAGGCATGCAGCCGCCATATACACCTTCACATTAGTATCACCACTATACCCAGCATTTTATGTGGGTTCTTGGGTTTCAAAATCTGCCTGGTAGACACTTTACCAACTGAGTCATCTCCCTAGCCTTTAGGCTCCTTATTAATAACACTACAGAATAACATCTTGGAATCTTTTAAGCAAAAATACGCAAATGCTTTCTCATTTTCTAAATGTCCAGTGCACACCATCATCATATCCACCTATTGAGCAATGCTAGGCACCTATATTTCCCTTAATTTGTGAATAAGTGAGGTTTCCAGAAAGATACATTATGTCACTATCATTTCTTCACAAATACAAATACAGCCTTCCCTGTTTTAGCAAATATATATTTAGGATATCAGATCAAGACAGCAATAAGAAGTGAGACACTCCACCTCCGGCTTCCCTCAGTCCCCGTATGCCCCATCACCATGGTTCCCCTAATTGAATCTACCTTCTTAATAGTCAGTGGAAGGCAGCTGCTTCCTTCCACTTCCTTTCCCTTTCTCCCACCAGATGGACAGTGGCGATGGCCAGTGTAGACAATTAGCAATTTGTTTGATTGCCAGCGGACTCCTTCAGTGAATTAGACCCACAAATTGATCTGAAGGTGGTTTCTCCGTCACCTTTGTAAGTGGTAGACTCAATTCTACACAAAGAAAAGTTTGATTTCAGAACTGGGCGCTTCACCTTCATGCTTGTTCCTGCTCTTTATGGGCTCACTGGCAAGCTGGGATGCAGAAACAGCCTGTCTCTTCTAAGCACAGGGGCACTTGCTAACACCAAGTGGTATATAGGGTTTTGAGGTAAAAAATAGAAAGCCCCATTTTTTTTTTACAATGTCTGAAGTTTCCATAGGTTTAGCTATCTCAGAAGCACCAGGATCACCTAGAGGTCTGGTCTCCTATGTAGAAAGTTGTGGGTAGTAGCTTAGCAAGATACATAGTCACACAGACTATCTAGGATATCATGGTATTGTCATAACAACACACTCACAGGCTTGCCCCAGGGTAGGCTCTTTTAATATAGCTGAATATGCTTCGACAGCCTGTAACACTGCATTTTAAAGCCAGTTAGTCTTGATCCTCTTCCTACCTCACCCTTTTCTCTCCCCTGCCTCTCTGCAGAAATAGTGCAAACCCCAGGCCAAAGGAAGGACTTTTTTACTCTGCCATCCCAATCAATGAGGAGTTTTTATGACTGCATCTCATACCTCATGTTCATTGTATTCACAAAGTTGAGTTGGCATAAAAGAGGTAGCCAGCCGCTGTGAAGTCCTACACAGGAGTTGGGTTGCCTCCAACTCTGCCACTAACTAATGCTGTGGCTATGCCCTATCCCTGCACTAGGCTTCAATGTCCTCTACCTCAAAGTGAAGTGACTGGACCAAATGCATGCCAAGGGCTGTTCAAATTAGGATGCCAGGCATGATGCAATCCTAGAAATACAGGTGGGGGCCATCAGTGAGCTGACATCCTGGCCATGTGGTAAGCCTTGGATCTGGCTTGAACCAAAGCAGAGGGTAAAGGAATGAGCATCTTCCAGGATGTCTAGCCACTAAATCATCACCAACCTTGTGGTAGAAAATGTCACTCAGCGACAAAGTTGCCATAGCAACTGGAGTATCATTTGGCACTGGGGTTGGAGGAAGCTGTCAAGGGCTATAATTTAAGAAAAAACAAATTTTTCTTTCTCACTATGTTGTCTTAATTATCTCAGCCAGCTATATTAACAATCTAATGCGTCACCCCCAAAGAACATATACCAAATATAGAAAGCTATCTCACCCGACCCTCACCCAGGTAGCGTCATCACACAAAGACAAGCTCTGATAGTTCTACTTCAGAAGTAACTGTACTATGCTATCCGTTCTTCTTCCATTGGGTCTGACTTCGGATCTAGACAACAGTGGGCAGGAGGGAGGTATCACGTCAGGTGTCTTTCAGCATAAACATTCTACCTGGCAATTTGCAAACTGGCTGCTCAAAACACACACCCAGCCCGTGAATATGCTGTGCTTGCCTGGTGCTGTGGGAGCCATGTTCCATGAGTGTTCTAAGTAGCATTTTGGAGTTATGAGCCATGGAGACAACTCGGTCAGTCAAGTGCCTGCGGTACAAAAGCATCAGGAACTAAGTTGCACCCTAGAAATCATATGAAAATGGTTGTCCACACTTGTGCACACTGAGCAGAGGTATCCTCTGGCTCACTGGCCGTCCAGCCAAGCCTACTTGGTGAGTTCTCAGCCAGTGAGAGATCCTGCCTAAAAACACAAGATGGATAGTGTTTCTGAGGTACAACACCTGAAGTTGACCTATCATTTACACACACACACAGAGAGAGAGAGAGAGAGAGAGAGAGAGAGAGAGAGAGAGAGAGAGAGAGAGAGAGAATTAATGAAATGCTTGGATTATTCACAATGCAATACAGATTTCTGGCTTCTGTTCAAAATAAACCAATCCTCAAGGACTGGGCTAAAATTTCCATGGCAACCCTCAGGAGGTACCGAGTAGCTGTTTCTCTGTGGAAATAGAATAAGTCCTTAGGCTCCCTCGGTGCCTAGCACTCCTGAGCTCAGGTCAATGTCAACTCATTTAATACCTATTTTCTGAATAGCTTTTCTAATACTCATCCTGACACATCTCTGCGTTTAGGCTTCTTGGTTTTGTTATCACTTTTTAAAAAATAAAGATTTCTATTTGATGTTTTGCCTACATCTATCTGTGCAACATGTGTGTAGTACACACAGAGGCCGGAAGAGGGCACCAGATCCCCTGGAATGGAGTTAACTAAAATTGGTTGTGAGCCACCATGTATGTGAGTGCTGGAAATTGGATCCAGGTTCAGCAAGGGCTCTTAACCTCTGCACCACCTCTCCAGACTCTGTTGTTATCACATCTAGGTGAAGGTGATGTGATAAAAAGGGTAAGGTATAAGCTCTCCCAATATCACTGCCATCTGCTACCAAAGACTGTGTGGGGGCACCCACTGAGTCCTCTCAAGGCCAACTCTGAACAAGGGAACTGAGGTACCTCGGCTGACTGGACCATTCATGGTAACCGATCCTGACAGCTCTCACCCTCCACACACATCCTAGGTAGCCCATACATAAACATAGGAATCCGTTATTAGCAGATAACTCATGGCTTCGTAATTCTCAGTCTGTTATTATTCTCTTCAATTTGGTTTCTCCACACATAGAATCAGTTTGATTTCACACAAAGCTGTGGTTCCTTCTCCACAGGTATGCATGGGGACAGAGGTACTTTGTGGCTGTGCACACGCGTTGCCTTCCACAGAGCTAGACATCTCCCCACAAGTGTTCCTGTTCCTTACTACTGACATCTCCCCACACGTGTTCCTATTCCTTACTACTGAACATTTGACATTTCTGGTCAAGATGTGAGGAATCGAGTCACTGACTGTGAGAATTGTGTTCCATATCCACAACTCAGAACAACGGGTACTGTTATGGCCTCCACCTTAAAGATGAGGAAACAACACCTCAACCTGTTTATGAATTTATCTCAAGTCAGAGCTGAGCTACCAACCATCGGACTGCAAAGGATTCACTCTTAGCAATGGCCCTACAATATTCCCTTCACATACTCCAGCAGCAGTGAGAAACATCTACGAAGGGCGAGCCTGTTCTCTCAGAGGACTGAGGGAATGAAGCTTTCTATTTAGAAACCCAATAAAGAGCTGATGACCACAAGATGACTGTTTAATTGGCTGTGCTTTTCTAGAGAGCCAATTTGGTGTCTTGACAATTCATGGATCCTTTCTTCCCGCATTGGACTGATTCACTCTTAAATTTGTATACTCACCCACACTTTGACTTTTCCCGAATTTCCAGACATAGCATAATTGAAGAAAATACTCGTGATGCTAAAAAGGAACCTAGTACCACTACTCTCCATAAAGGGTTTGTGTGTGTGTGTGTGTGTGTGTGTGTGTACATATGCACACATGCAAGTGCATGAGGTGTGTGCACGTGTGTATACATGGAAGCCAAAAGACAACCTAGGCATTCTTTCCCAAATCCCATTCACCTTGTTTCTTGAGAGAGGAACTCTCACTGGCCTGTCACTCATCAGGTAGACTAGCCTGGCTGGCCAACAAGCCCCAGGAATCCTCCTGTTTCCGCTTCTCCAGTCCTGGATAACAAGAGTGCACTACCAGCCTTAGCTTTCCCGTGTGAGTTCTGGGGATCGGACTCAGCTCTCATCTCCACATGACAAGTGCTTTACTGACTGAGCTATCTTGCCAGCACTTTTCCAAAAAAGACTCTGTGACTGGAATTTGCTCGTTAGTAAGTAAATTAGAACATACGTGACTATGTATCTCAGCATTAAATAAGGATATCTGTAAAAACCAAGGATCAAAACGAGCCATAAAACTTAGCCCTACCAAATGTACAATCGGACTTTGAAACAGAAATCTACATGTAAAATAAAATAAATAAATCTTTTATCAACTATTATCTGCATCTGCAATGGTTGTACTTCATTTTTTTTCTTTTTACTCTCCCCTCCTCACTAGTATGACTTTGGAATTGTCAAGAGGCATGAGAGAGAGAGAGAGAGAGAGAGAGAGAGAGAGAGAGAGAGAGAGAGAGAGAGAGAGAGAGAGAGAGAGAGAAGAGAGAGAGAGAGAGAGAGAGAGAGAGAGAGAGAGAGAGAGAGAAAGAGAGAGAAAGGGGGTGTACTTGAATCTACTGACCGCTCAATCATGCAAGCTGTGTAATTCCATTTAAAATCAACACCAAAGTCCCCCTTCTTCTCCTCTCACCCCTCCAGGGAACTGTGTCTTCTGAAGAAAGACGACAGAAAGCCTTCGTGCTCTCACGGAAAGGGTCAGTCACAAGGGGCGCAAAGGTGCAGCAAGTCTAGGATACTGCCAGAGCCTGGAAGGGGTGAACCCCAATCGCTCAGGTTCACACCAGCCTGGCATGGGAAGAGGTGTGAGACGTGGCAGTGAATCAGGGCAGGATGTGGTAAGAGACTAACCATTCCCAGAATGCACTCTTGCTAGGTTTCTTCTCTGAAGATGGTATCTGGTACGCATGCCTCCTCTTGGAAATGGGTGAGCTACACTGTTTCCACTCTTCTTAGCCTGTATGAACAGGACGCCGTCCTCACCTACCATGTCTCCCGGTATCACTTTCAGGAATCGAGGCACTCACCCAGATCCTCCATGGTGCTTCAGCCAAGGGAAAGGCACCATCAAGACTGGAACTACAGAAGGTAGGAAAGGCTGCCCTGGCTCCTGGCACCCCTTCTGGGGGAGGGGCTGTGATGCTTTCTGATTTAAAAAGATTTGTTTGTTACTCTTCCATTGTGAGGCCTCATCCATTCCAGAAGAGCTTCTGAGATGGAGTCGATTAATCGTTGCTTTCTGCTCTGTTTTCTGGGGAAGTTTACTCTGTTCTCACCAGTGATGCAGCCCTGGAGTGAACCAAACGTCAGCAAAATAGAAACAGCTGAGCCCGCAAGGCTTGTTTCAGGACCTCTCCTCTGCTCTGGAGAATTCGGAGTCCATGTATTATGTGTGTCTCTTCCTCCAGTGTCTCAGCAGAGGATGGCTGGCTATCCGGTAAGTACCGGGGAGGGAATGTGAGGTGGGAGTGACTCCGGTCACTGGAGTCGTGGCATCCCTGAGTCCTGACATCTGCACATGGCACCTTTTCTGACTCCTAGGGAGTTTTCTCGTTTTAGGATGCTGCGCCTACATTTATGCATCCTTTTCCCCCTCTTAGAAAATCTGTTTTTAAGTTTCTTCATTTCGTCACCTTATAAGTTCGGGGGTCTTACCTCTACTTCTCTCTCCAAGGATGTCTGTATTCTAAAGCAGCTGAGTGAGAGGCAGTGGGAAGAACTGGAGTAACGCATCTGGGGGGTTTAAATCCAGGCTTACCTGCTTTGACCAGATGAGGTAAGGGTCGGCTCTAACATACTGCACAGCCTTGGTGGCAAGTGTGGATTCCACAGATGACGTAACACTTGTCTAAATTCATTTAAATGAATGAAGAATGAACAACTGGCAGGTTTGAACTTTACTGTGAACCTGGTACACATGAGAGCCTATGAGCTTTGGGCCACTCTGCAGAATTTTAATTCTGAGTAAAAACTAATCTAGGTGATGAAACTTAAAGGAGGTGATTTATTCATGGTCTTGATGCAATGTTTTTATTTTTATTCAGTATGCTAGTATGTAGATGAAAACCATATGACCTATTATTGAAGAGCAGGAGAAATACAGACTGACATACATTGATAAATAATTTTGTACATTACAATTTTCTATTGCTTTCTGTTTCTAAGATGTGTCTTCAGTAGGAGGTTTGTGAAAGAACTCCCTTAGGTTCATGGGAAGACGAAACAAGCATTATAAATGCGTCCTATGTCCATCTAATAAAATCCAAAAATCTATAAACAACATTTGTGTTGCCCATCTACTGCTGGGCTATCCTTGGTGATCATCCATAATGCTGGCATCTCCAAAAGCCTGGGGCCTACACTGCACCAATAGCCTCTCCTGGGTTCAGAGGTACCCACCCTGTCACATGATACCAAGCCTCAACTTTTCTTTATGGCCACTTCAATGCTGCAGCTTCTACTGCAGCTGAGGCAGCTCTTCACCAGTGACCTCTCCTGGCCCCGCACCGTGCCATAATTCAGCTACAGTCCTTGATCCTCTTGGTGCCTTCAATGCCAGGCCACCTGGGAGAATCTTCCACATCACCAAGTGTGGCTGCCAGCGTGAGGTACAGCTTTAGTGCTCTCTAGACCACAGCTTCTGTGTGCTGACCCCTGATACGCTTCCCTCTGACTCTGGTCTCTTGTTAACCACAGCCAGTTCTTCAGTCCTAGCTGAACAGAACCACGAAGTCTTCACACGAAATAGCTAATGGGCCCGAGAGTCTTTAAAGGACTCCCAAACTTCCCTCTGAAATGTCAGCCCTCCATTATCTGCATTTTTCTCAACATTCTTATCTTCCAAGGTCCCACACAGCAGCCTGCTGAGATCTGAGCACTCAACGGCTTTTCTATTCCCAAAGTTCAAATGCTACCGTAATCCTCCCAAAACGACAGGGTCAAGTCTGTCACAGCAGTACCTCCTGACCTGGTACCAATCTCTCTTAGATTTATATTGTTGTGATAAAACACCGTGACCAAAAGCACAGTCCTGTAGCTCATGGGGAGCACAGCAAGTGCAGATTCTGTGATACACGCTGTGGAAAGATCTAGCGACACTTTCAGCCTCCGGGGGGTTAGAATGCTATCTAAATGTGACTCACCCCGCTTTGTTTGAGGAAGACAAACACCCAGTTTTTCCCGAGTTCTCTATAATCCTTGAAGCTGCTCTGCCTTGAATGCATGTTTCATATGACAGGTGATTTAATTCCATAAAGATTTACACTATCCTTATTAGGATTAATCCTCAGACAGCACACCTGGCCTGCTGGCCATCAAACAATATCTTGAGAGCCAATATCTGACTCTGTGCATAGGAAAACTCAGACTCATTAGGCGGAGTTTGTGGGTCTCCCTCCTCCAGCTACAGTTTGCAATTGATTTCCTTTTGTTTGTTCATTGGTCTTCGATGTCTGTCCTCACAGGCCATTTCATTTTATTCATGGGCAATAATTGTGTTTATTCTGTTTTGCTAAACGGGGATAACTTTTTTCCTCTCCCTTCCTCTGAAAAGATCTCGCATGTGGAAGGAAGGATGAGATGTTTTATTGATTCAGATTTCTAATGAGAGAGAAAAAAAATACATCATTTTGGCTGTTGATGTGAGCAGCATTCCACACACCTTAACGTAAAAGCTGACAGTGTCAAGTGATAGGCTGGTGGAGGAGAGTCTTCTGCTGATGATATACACAAAGATGTTTCAGCTCTGCACCGGTGTTTGAGACTCAAGGACAGTAGAAACCCATTTCGTCTTTCAGTGATTGCAACTCTTTGCCTGACTCCCTAGAAGAAAAGTACTGATTGGGATGTTTCCATGCAGTGTGAACACTTAAGGCCCCACCCCCATCTCACAAAAAAAAAGCCAGTGATTGCCGATAACCTTTCCAGATGTTCAGCAGCTTCAGTGTCTCCGGATGATTGGAGCTTCACCCCACACATCCAAGCCTGAAAAATGTAAAATGGAGCCTTCCTTCCTTCCTTCCTTCTGCTTTCTTCTGTTGGTCTCAGGGTGAAATGGAGGCTCTGGGAGGACATTCCATTTCAGGGAAAAGAAATCTTGTCTGTTGGACAGAAGATTTCACAGTCAACTACCCCAAGGGTTTAGTTTGCAATCAGATTAGCCTAGCTTTAAATTTGGTTCACTATATCCAAGTAGCACCCTTTAAAAGAACATCAACTGATCGTCAAACCTCATGGTGCATACAGATCACCTGGGAAGGCCATCAGATGCATATACCTAGGTCCCACTACTAAAGATACTGATTCAGAAAGTCTGAAATAAGGCCAATGAACTTGTGTATCCCATAGCACTTCCAAGTAGTTGTACCATAGGTTGATCCAAGAGACACATAGAAATTCTCTTCCTCACTACCTTACATCAGGGGCTCCTTACAAGAGCAAAGCAAATGTAGGATCTGAATGTATTTTGAGCACTTTCAAAGGAAGCCAGAATGCCAAAAATCAGAGGTCATTGTACAGCCTAGTTGTCAGCCCCAGGCACTGACTGGAGTGAAAACCTTCCCTCTGTGTGTCAAAGCAAAGCCTGGGTTATTTTTTTCCCAGCACCCAGGAGTCTACAAAGGGATTTCCTGTATTGCTTTGCTTTGTTGGGGCTTCACTCAGCTGGAAGCAAAATTGGTCTGATTACAAACACCGTGCCATGAGATGAAAGCCCTTTTCTCAGTGGTGAGGGGGGGGATGTCATGATGTGAGAGAGCTCGCAGCATCCAGCAGGTGCCTGTGAGGAGTAGACGCTGGAAAGGACGTGAGCAGGTCCTTTGTGCCACACTGAGCCTACACATTGTGCTCACTTACAAACATTACATTAGCTAATTACATCTCCAAATGCAAAAGAAAGATAGGTGGGAGGGAGGGAGGAAGGGAGGGAGGGAGGGAGGGAGGGAGGGAGGGAGGGAGGGAGGGAGGGAGGGGAAAGGGAAGGGAAGGGAAGGGAAGGGAAGGGAAGGGAAGGGAAGGGAAGGGAAGGGAAGGGAAGGGAAGGGAAGGGAAGGGAAGGGGGAAAAGAAAAGACTCCATGGTTGTTCTTTTCATTCCTTCCCTAATGCTAAATAGGTGAAACATTTAATATAACAACAGTGTATTCTGGAAGACCTAATGTATGGTAGGTACAGAGAAGGAAAATGAAGCCATTGTCATGCACAAGACTGTCCTGGCCCTCACTCCTGGAAGCAGTTTGCACTCTCCTGGGGATACCAAGTGATGTTCAGTTATGATCTAGGTGAATGTGAAATTTGCTGGAAAAACAGGGGGTCACCTAACACTCTGTACTCGGGGGAGAGAGGAGGGAGGCTCCCCAGAACAGTCAGGACCCAATCTGTTACCTGAAAAAGAACAATAATTAGACAGGACTTCTAGGTACTTGCTTTATCCTCAACTTTGAGCTAATGACTTTGCCTTCCTAGACTCCCTGCAGAGGATGGGAAAGATCTCTCTCTCTGAGATCACTGCATAGGACCAGAGTAAAATGAATGGAATTCCATTCATAGGGTAGATTCTGCAAAAACTATTTCAATATACTATTTTCAGTTCATCTTTGCGCCCCATTTCTCAACGGGACAATTGAGGCATAAAGTTTATCTGCTTACCCCAACCCCACACTCAGCAGACATCAGAACTGGTGTTCTTAGCCTCTGAGAGAGCCTCCTGAAGAGGGTCCTGGCCCAAAACAGGAGCTTTGTTAATGCTTATGGAATAAGCACAGTTGTTCCCTTCTGTCTCTGGCTACACTTTCCATGATTTCAGTTACCTATGGTCAACCTTGCTCCAAAAATATTGAACAGAAATTTGTCAGAAATAGTCCATCGATTTTCATTTGCATGCTCATCTGAATAGCAAAATGAAATCTCACGTTATCTCACCTAGAAATGATTAGGCATATCCACGCTGTGTATGTGACCCACCCATTAGTTATTCGGTGGTCGTTTAAGTCACCAAGTCATCTATGGTGGTATCTCAGTGCTACTGTGCAAGTATCACTTACATTATTTGCTAACGGCTCCCAAGCACCAGTGTGGAAAGCAAGAAGGTGCCAAGACATAGAGACAAATTTTCCACTTTTCAAAATCTCATAAATAACAAAAGCAATTTTTTGAACTCTACACTAGCAAATAGTCTATGGCCCACATTCTACTGCCCAACGCAGAGTGCCATTTTGGAGTGGGAGTGCTCTATTCTAGAGATACTCAGTGTGAGTTTAAGATCAGCATGCTGCTGGGAACACACTGGCAACCTGACAGTACACTATGAATGATGCTTTAGGCTGCAATAGACAACTTTTACCAAATACCTGGAAAAAATAAAGGATTGTTATCTCTTATCTAGTTTGGCAAGCACCTACTGAGCATCTGCTTCACACTCAGAATTCTAGGGGCTAATAAGTTGAGTGTAAAAGTGTAAGGCAAATATTATGGAGGAAACAAAGCAGTAAGGGGTGTAAGAGCATAGAGTTCTCTTTTGAATAGGATGCCTAAGACTTTGCATAAAGATAGCAAGAGGTCGAGTCTTGTGAATATCTGAGAATTCCAGATAAGAGGAGGAAGCACCCAGGCAAGAGCTCAGCTATGGTAGCATCAGTCAGAGAAGAGGCCAATGTGTCTGAAGTTGGGCAAAGGAGTAATTTGGGAGAGACAGAGGGAGAGGAGGAAGGATCCTATGAGCTATCGCAAAGACTTGGACTTCTGCCCAAATGGGATGCCCAGCCGCCAACAGTCATCCTGTTCCTTCTGGCAACAATAGACCAATAGCAAATTTGTAAGGGAGGAGCCAGTTATGAGATTATTTTAGTGTTCAGTTTTACAGCAATTTCTGAGACAGTGAATGGCCAGAACTGATATATTCCCTGTGTGACCCAGATTCTCTCTGTCTTCCTGCCCTGCTGGTATCAGCTTTGTCTCAAGACAAGCGTAGCAGCTCCAGATATCAGACTCAGACCGAATCACACCCAGTGAGAGAACATCCTGCTTTTTCTTTTCCAAACCAATCTTTTCCACAAATGCCCATAGCAAGTTTATTTCGGTACCCACCCCTCGGATAAACTCTGAGTCATCTGTACTCCTTTCAGACACCCACTGCCGGGGAGGATGGGATTAGTCTCAGTGGTTTACACATAGAACCTTTCATTCGTGTCCGGGTCAGACTCTTCATGCCTGAGTGCAGGACATCCCAACAAAGTGTGATCTGTATGAGGAGGAATAGGGTGCAGTTGGAGTTGGCTCGACAGCAGTGTCAGATGCAAACAGGGCAGATGTGGCTTAATCAGTGGTACAGCTTCCACTGGGTTTCAAAGGGAGGGGTCATTACTCTATTCTTTGTAGAGCATTTGGCACAGGCCACTCTGAAGATTTCTAGACTGGCTTGTTTTGCAGCTTCTGCTTGGGGTACGTGAACTGAGAGCATTTGCCTTGTGTGTGCGTGCATGCATGTGTGCATATGTGCCTCTGTGTGTGTGTGTATGTGTGTGATCATGTATGTATGTGCATGAGGGGATACGTGAGGCTGTCTCTCTCTCTCTCTCTCTCTCTCTGTGTGTGTGTGTGTGTGTGTGTGTGTGTGTGTGTGTGTAAACCCCAGTTTGATATCAGCTATCTTTCCCAATTGTTTTCTACCTTCTTTCTTGAGGAGGGTCTCTCATTGAACTTAGAACGTGCTTATTTGGCTAGGAGTAAACAAACACAGAGATCTGCCTGTCTCCTCATTCCCAGCAAGGGAGTGTGCACTGCCATGCCTGGCTTTTACATGGGTACAGGGAATCAAACTCGGGTCCTCATGCTTGCCTGGCAAGCACTTTCTCTGATGAGCTCTCTCTCCAGCCATATTTACCTCTTTTAATGGTGCAAATTGAATGCACTTAACATTATTCTAATTATTGCCTATATTATTTGCTGATGGTATTCACAGGCCTACAATGCATAATTGCATAGCTTCTCTAGAGTCGTTTCTGATTTCATGCTTAAGAGTTTAAGGAAGTGCTACATATTTTCCTTTTTCTCAGGTTTTTTTTTTTTTCGTTTTTGATCTAGTTAGTAGTGCTTTTGTTTTAAAGGGGTATGGCTAATTTTATAGCAGCATCACTAAAGATAAGGTTGAATTTCATCTGCTCAGTCAATCAACATGGCTTAGACAGATGTTGCAAACATGGCAACACTTGAATTCAACCATGCCTCTGGTATAGTGGAACTTAACCTTCTGGTGCCACCAGTCACCTATGGGAAAGGAAAGCTCGTGGCACAGGAGTGATTTCCAAATGGTGACACCAGCTACAAAGACTGTGCAACTTGACTGTGGGAGGGGCTGGGGCTGCTACATTCAGTGATCATTCTTTGAAGGCTGTTTTGTTTTTGCTTTTGTTTTTTACCTTGCACACATATTATCTCTGTAATTTTGCTGTATCTTTGCATGCATATGGTGCATGTGTGTGTGATGCAGACATGTGAATGTGCATATGCACATGAACTAACCCATGTGGAATACAGAGCAGAATGTTGTGTGTCTTCCTGGTGTGGGAAGTCCTTCTGTATATGTGTTGCTTTCATTGGTTGATGAATAAAGAACCTTCTTTGGCCAGTGATAGGGCAGATTAGAGCTAGGCAGGAAAACTAAACTGAATGCTGGGAGAAAGTAGGCGGAGTCAGTGAGAAGCCATGTAGCCACTCACAGGAGACAGATGTGCTGAAACCTTGTGAATAAGCCACGGCCACATGGCGATACATACATTAATAGAAATAGGTTAATTTAAGATGAAAGAGCTAGCCAATAAGAAACTAGATCTAATAAGCCAATTGGTGATTTAACTAATACAGTTTCTGTGTGTTTATTTCAAGTCTGAACAGCTGGGAATGAATGAGTGGCCTCTGCCAATATCTTCCTTTATCGTTCTCACTGCTCTCTGCCTTGTTGTCTAGGAATTGATCAGTGAATCCGAAGCTCACTGATTGACTTACACTAGCTGGCCAGTGAGGTCTCAGGATCTGCTTGTCTCTGGTCCATAATGGTGGGGTTACCGGTGTGTGTAGCCATGACCAGCTTTGTATGTGAGTGATGGTCATTCAAACTCAGGTCCTCGTGCTTGCAGAACAAGTATTCATATTCACTGTGCTACCTCTTTGGCCCTTGTTAGTTGTTTTTAAGGAAGCCTTACTGTATGTTATCAGGAATGACTCTTACAGTTTGAAGCACACTTTCCCAATATCATGGCATAAGTCATTTTTCAGTGTGTGCTTCTTGCTCATCTACACCATTAATCAACTGTACAGGTAATCTCAGTGTTGACAGGTCTGTACAAATGAAATTTAGGTGGTAATAATTTCAGAGTATTAATAGTAACTACATGTTTTCCAAGTAAAGCTAAAGGCAATTTTTAATGGCTTATCATTTACATATGCTTCAGAATTTTTATTCTTGCTATTTTTGAGTGCATGATTCACATATGGAGCACCTTCTCATCAAATATACTATAGAAAATGTTTTTAAAAGTGTAACTTACAGAGACCAGGGTATGACTCAGCAGGCAAGAGAGCTTTGATACACAGATATGAACAGCTGGGAGCCCCAGCACACACAGAAAAAGTCAGGCATGGCTGCACATGCCTGCAACCTCAGCATTGGCAGGTAAAGAGGCAATTGGGACACTGTGGGCTTATTGGCCAATCAGTTTGGCAGAGAAATGGTGGTCTCCAGCTTAAATGAGAGACCTCACCTCGTGGGAATAAGGCAGAGAGCATTAGAGGAAGACATCCAACATCTTCCTCTGACGTCTGCACAGGCACCTGCACTTGTCAAACTGGCTAAATGAGTCACAGGTAGCCTCCAGGTTCAGGTGGTCACTCAAGCTACTGCCATTTGCATGCAAGCAAGACAAACCTCATCTCAGCACCTGTGAAGGATTCCAGGTTCAGGATCCACTGCCTCAGTGCCGTGGAAGAAGAAAGGCCACCCTAGCTGATTGTCTCTACATCAGCATGCACGGACAATTGCTAAGTACTCCTTGTGCGTTGTCAGCTCATCATTGGCCACAGGGTGTAGGTAAGCCAGCGAGAACTGTGATTTGAACCCTTAGGTTCACAGCTGGTCAGTTGAAGGGGACAGGAAGATGTGTGCAAACGCTCTTTGTTTTGTGGGTGACGGATCTGAATACAGGAAGGAATAGACACAGTCAACCCTGGAGTTCACTCTTCCATTGTTCCACGCAATGTTTCCACTGCTCAGGCCCCTTTGGGGTATGACAGAGTTAGATGAGATCTTTGCTGTCCTTTCCAGCTAAAAAGTTGTTCAGCCTTTTAAATGAAGCAGTCTCACTGTGTGTGACAACACCAAGTCTCCATGCTGCACAAAGCAAACCAGGCTCAGAAAAACCATCACAATATCATGTGACTGCTTGTGGGATCCCAGAAAGTCAAACTCATAAAAACAGAGAGTAGAACAGCGGGTTTTTTTCCCCAAGGTTTTAAGACAAGGGCTTAATGGAAATGGATCATTGGATACAAATTTTCATCTAGATCACATAAATGAGTTCAGGAGAGTTTTAATTTTTTTTAATTATTTTATGTGTATGAATGTTTTACCTGCATGTATGTCTGTGCACTATGTACGCATCTAGTATGAAGGATAGCTTCATCTCCCCTGGGGCTGGAGGTACACATGGTTATGAGCCACCATGTGGGTGCTGGGAATCAAACCTGGTTCTCTGGAAAAGCAACCAGTGCTCTTTAATTGCTAAGCATCTCTCCAGACACCAAGAATAGCATCAAGACAAAAGCCATTTCTATCTATCTTGTTCACTTCATACAGTTCCTGGAGCCAGCCCATGGTGGCTCACAGCTTTAATCCCAGCACTTAGGAGGCAGAGGCAGGTGGGTCTCTGAGTTTGAGGCCAGGCTGGTCTCCAGAGTGAGTTCCATGCTCCAAAGATACAGAGAAAACCTGACTCAAAAAAAAATAAATAAAAGTTAAACATACAGTTCCTGGAGTTTTTGAAAAGTCAACAATCTTAATATTGACTAAGACTGGTTCACAGCACTCAGGAGGTGCAGCACTGTAGGTCTTGCATGCTGGTTGACTTAGACCTCCTCTGGGACTATATCTCCCAGCTCAGGCAGCAATGAACAAGTCTAGACTCCAGACAGACATTCTCAGCAAGCAGTGTAACCAAACTCCATAACCCTTGAGTATGGTAGTTAGTCTCTCTATGCCTCCACCTCTCTATCAGGGCCCTATAGACAAGGAGTGAAGATACTACAAGGACCCTTGTGAGATTGAAATTAGTAATGCATATGAAGGATTTAATATTACAGCATGAAGGAAACACTCAGCACTCAATAGACGACCATTCTCTAGTTAGTTTCGATGCTTATTTTCTCACACCCCCAGTCCAGTAAAGAAGAATTTCCAATACCAATTTTGGGTTGAGGAAACTGAGACTAAGCATCTTAAATAGCTAAATACTTTCTGGCTGAAACCTGCAAGTGAAATCCATAATGGCTACATGTAGTAGTTGACAAAGCAGGTTCTGAAGTCAGCCTGCTGAGTTTGAGCCAGGCTTTGCCATTCCCAGTGTGTGTCATTGTTTTCTCACAAAACCTTTTCTGGGGAGATGCAGCACACACATCTACTCAGCCCAGACAGGGAACCCACAACAGGCCAATATACAAAACACCCCAAAGTCCAACTTGGTAAACCATGAATTTTGTTTGGGATTACTTAACAGGAATATGGGTGAGGAGTTACTTACAGAAGCAGAAATGACTCATAACTGCATCACCAAAATTCACCCCAGCATGGGTGAGACAGATCACAAGAGCTAGGACACCTGGAGCACACTGCTCAGCACAGGCAGCTCAGCAGTTTGGAGAGTGTCTTTTCCAAGGAACTCAGTTGGTCTAAACCTCTTTCAGGCAACTTGGTCCATTTCTACTTCTTCAAGGCAGTTGGTCTGGTCTGAATTTTCTTTGCAGCTTGGCTCTTTAATTCTCTGAAAGGGACACTCAGCTTTTATTATTTACTATGGAAGGGAAGGGCCTAGTGAATCTAACCAGTTTCAGGAACTTCCTGAAGCTATTTTGAGTTGTTTGCCATCCTTCTTAAGGAGTTTCCTTGCACTATAGAATGTTTTAATCTCTGGGAAGCTGTTGTACAACAGTCATGAAAAGGTTTTTTAAAGTCTGGTGTGGGAAGTCCTTCTGTATATGTGTTATTTTATTGGTTAATAAATAAAGAAGCTGCGTTCAGCCAATGGCTTAACAGTGTAGCCAGGCTGGAAAAGATAGAGAGAGAGAATAGGCAGAGTCAAGGAGATGCCACAGAGCCACCAGAGGGGAAGGATGCGAGCTGCCAGGTAGAACCTTGCCAGTAGGCCACAAACCTCGTGGTAAAAAAATATAAAATAATAGAAATGGGTTAACCAAAGATATAAGAGCTAGTTAGCTCTTATATACGCTAAAGTGATTGGTCAAGCAGCAAATTAAATAATATAATTTCTGTGTGATTATTTGGGAGTTTAGGTGGCTGGGAAATGAACAAGCAGCCTCCTACAAGAGTCCTGATGTTCCAAGAATAATAGATGATATGCCACAGAGGAGTATCCAGCTTTAAATGAGATCCTGCATCTGAGCACAATCTGGGGACTGACATTCAACAAGACCCTCCTACACACTCTCATCTTTGCTACTGATGGTAATGGCTCCTGTCAATTCCATACCCAAGCTGAGAGTCATCCTCAGCTCTGCTCTCTTAACTTCCCAGGGTCAGACACTCACACACTCTATTGAATATTGTGTCTTTTGCCTCATAAACATGACAGATTCTTGAATCTTTCAACCACTCCCCTGCCCTGTTGTCACCATCCTGTTTTGGATTGCATCTTGAATTGCCCCAACTCTCTTTATCTTAACCAATTCCAGTCCACTGTACAGAGTATGAAAGCCTTTCTAGTTTCCAGCACAGTAGCTGGCCCATGGTAGTGCCTAACAAGTATTTATTGAAAATACAAATGCATATTTGCATGGGTATCATCTCTCTAACCAACAAGAAAGAAAACTAAGACAAGGGACTCTTAAAGAAATTCATCTGGTTACAACTTTTATTTCTTACTGATAAGTTCAACTTCCTGTCAGTACATTTGGTTGATAGAATGCTTTCATTTTTAAATGATTAGTTGAAGAATAAAGATATCAGTGTGCCTGTATGTCACCAGTTGCCTGAAAGGCTATTAGACTAAAAGCTAACATCCAATTGTTTTTTTTTTTTTTATTTCAAAGCTGTAACATGAAGGGGCCAGACCTACTTGTTGTTGTTGGTTTTTGTCCTGCTCGGTACCCCACAACTGTATAGCCCCAGAGAAAATCACACATAGGTCCCCATAAACTATAAGCTGATTGATTCTTTAGTTCTAGCCTCTCATCAGCTAACTCTCACATCTTGATTAACCCATTTTTTTTATCTATGTTAGCCATGTGGCTCAGTACCTTTTTTCAGTGGGGCAGATCACATCCTGCTGCTTTGGTGATCTGGGCAGGAGTGGGAGGAATCAACTTCCTCCTTCCCAGAATTTTCCTGTTCTCATTACATCATTTTTACTTCCTGTCTAGTTTTCCTGCCTATATTTTCTGCCTGACCAATCAACATTTATTTAAAATATGATTGACAGATTACAGACAATTCTCCCACCCCACAAAGCACTTAAACATTGTTTCATATAGTTTACACACCGTATGTGTAAGAAGCAGGGTGGAGAAGCTAAAGTCTAGTATGTTTCAATCAGATTTTGTGTTGTCTCAGTAAATGTGGTCCCATCCTCAACCTTGGTCTCAGAGGCCATGTTTCTATAAAGCAGACTTCCCACCATATAGAACAGATTGTGATTTTCCATCTCCTCCCTAGATCATGTTTACCAATGTCAGAGAATATTTGTGATTGTCATGACTTAGGTGAGGGCAGGAACACTGGTGGCATCTGGTGTGTGGAGGAGGACAACACTGCTAAGCATCCTGAAATCCACAGAAGAGCCCTTCCCTTGTGCAGTACCCACTCCCGTAGCACGTCAGTGACGCTGGCTTTGAGGACCCTGCTGTCAAGCAAAACTCATAGACTGAGACAATAAGACGAACCTTCATGAACTCTCCGATGTAGTGTGGATGAGGACAGACTGATACATGAAGTTTAAGTTATAAAATACAAAACCCTAAAGCCAAACAGAGCTTGACTGAGGTTTGGTATGGGCAGAGTGATCCTCCCAGGAGAGAAAGGGGCTCTGTGAAAGAGGAAATCATTCCTTGAAGAACTGGGTAGTGTTTTCTTCTCTGTGGCTAAATGAAGGATTTACTGTTACAGCTTTTCAAAAGAACAGGAGAAATGTGTTAAAAGTGTCTTGTAGAAAATATATTAAATCTAATTTCTGAGGTGCTTTTTCTACACCTCTTAAGGGTGCCTTGAGGGGACAGAAATTGAAGATTTTCAACCTGGATTCATGGGCTGGGTTGTCTTAAAATCCTCTCTAATGTTCTCCTCTGTCCACAAGGAAATATGGGCTGAATCCTCGGGAATGGTCAAAGGCCAAAGTAGCTACCATAGTGAGAGAAATCCTTGGAGAATGCTGTCATTATCTCAGCATGGCAATTTCTTTTTATATTACTCATTATTTAATTAAGACCCAGAGCTATGCAGGAAGCAGGCAGGCAGTGCCATTCCTCTTGAGGAACTGAGCACACAGTCTGACCTTGGAATACCTTCTTCTTAGGAATACCTTCTTGAAAGGCTTTGAGATGATGTGCAAGCTGAATAACCAGTTTGTTGTTGTCCATGGAAGCTGAAGTCCACTATTTCCAATGAGAAATAATTAATGCATAGTCCAAGCACAGTAGTTGGAATCTGCTTTATTTATTTAAGGTATGTTCTATTATACATTAGCTTAGAATAAACTGGGGCAGGGAAATGAGTGAATTAGAACACTTTAGCCAAACTAATGCTTCCCTGTTAGCTCCTTCCAGAATATTCTTCTCAACTTGTCTCCAGACTTTGAGGTTCATTTCAAAACTCATCTCAAATGTTGCCAATTCAAGGATTGCATGTAATCTTTCCTAAAACCCTAATTGAGAATGGGGATTTCTTAATCCATGTTTTATCTATTACTCTGGTATGGTCCTTGCACATTTTGTTATATATGCTCCTGTTTTCAGGACTTCATTTATTTTCCCTTTACCCCTTATCCCTGTCCTTTCCTTTTCTTTATTGTTTCCCTGTTTCTTGCTCATTTTTCTGTTCTGCACAACAGGCACTCATCTAACCTGTGTCCCTGACATCATCCAATGTACACTGAACCCCTGGAGTCATGAAGCGGTAGATGTGTGGATTTGCTTAATTTCTCCTCCGTGATAATAGTGGTCTTTAACAAATTCTTTCTTTCAAATGGATGCAAATGTAAATTTTACTGGGTCTAATCAAATGCCCACAGGTTCCGAATAAATATATATACAGAAGTTCAATCTAATTTCTGGTTCTCTTATGTTAGACTAAATGGAGCTAATTTCAGATTAACTAACCCAGCAAGTATCACCAGGTCCCAACAGCCCTGGGGAGGTGTGAAGGAGACATCTGCCCTGGAATCTTAGCTCTTCTGCTGGCTCTCAGTTGCCTAACCTCTCCATAAATTCCCTCGTATATAAAAAGATAAGGTTGTTTACTTTATCCTAGGGTTTTTAAGAAGGTTAAATGAGATAGTCTAGGCAGTATGCTTACCTGAGTAGCTAGGACCTAGTTAGTAAGAACAAGGGGAACTCAGAACTGAAGGGTTGTTCTTATCACAACTATCATCATGTATTTGAAGCAAATCCTATCTCCATGCCTCAGGGCTTCTAAACATTGCATTTTCTGCTTGCACTGGTGTCTCTTCATCAGGACTGTTTAGCTATTCCCTATAGGTTCTGTAAGATGGCTGGCTATCTATGTTGGTAGGAAACCTGCTTGGCTTCTATGCTTTTCCTCCTGGGACCTTTTCAGTGAGAGCCAAAAAAAAATCTTCAGTTGAAACCACATTTTGTTTTTCCTTTGCTATGTGGATAATTGCTCTCCAAACTAAGCCTGCTCTTAATGTTCCAATCCCCTTAATCATATCTTCGACTGGTCACCTCTCTGTTGTCTTTGTCACATTTGAAGGGAGCCAGCAGGATAATTGGTCTAGACTGCCAATCAAACATATGAATTACATCACTAGTGATGACCCTGGTAGGTCTAAGAGTTGCAGTGGGAGGGTATGAGCAGAGTATCTGTGGCCTTACAGGGCTTGCATTAAAGGGATGAAATAGCGCTGGGAACGTACTGGCCTAGCATGTGTGATGCCCTGAGCTTATACCCTGCACGGCAATAAATAAATAATAAAGATAAAAGGCAGTGAGGAAAATCAAGTTGTTTTAGAAACAATTCAGTACTTAGATTCAGAGAAAAAGATTGCTGTGAAGCTAAACTGGGTAGGCTAAATAATTTACAGCCTCTCTCTGAGCCTTGCCTAGTACAATGCCTCTTTTCAGAGAAGCCGTGCTGACCGACTATGTAAAGCAGCCACTCTCTTCCGCACCCACAGTTCTGCTTCTTCATTCCAGTTTGAGCTGTCTGAAGTCATCTTGTTGCTAGAATGCTTATTTTTGCACTGTCTCACTCTTTTTTTTAATTTATTTATTTATTAAGGATTTCTGCCTCCTCCCCTCAACCGCCTCCCATTTCCCTCCCCCTCCCCCGATCAAGTCACCCTCCCTCATCTGCTCGAAGAGCAATCAGGGTTCCCTGACCTGTGGGAAGCCCAAGGACCGCCCACCTCTATCCAGGTCTAGTAAGGTGAGCATCCAAACTGCCTAGGCTCCCCCAAAGCCAGTACGTGCAGTAGGATCAAAAACCCACTGCGATTGTTCCTGAGTTCTCAGTATTCCTCATTGTCCTCTATGTTCAGCGAAAGGAGACAGAGACAGAGGAGCATGGGACAGAAATCTCAAGGTCCAAATCAGGAGCAGAAGGAGACGGAGCACGAGCAAGGACCTCAGGACCGCGAGGGGTGCACCCACACACTGAGACAATGGGGATGTTCTATCGGGAACTCACTAAGGCCAGCTGACCTGGGTCTGAAAAAGCATGGGATAAATCCGAACTGTCTCACTCTTTGAGAATACTAGCTCAATTCACTGAGCCTCCGGTGCCTAAGAGCTAGCTCTTGGAAAGCCTGTGTGAATGTGTGAATCTGATGTGTTTTCATTTGCTTTGCTTTGTTTTGAGGCAAAGTTCTGGGACTGCTCCATAGTTGAGGTTGACCTTGAACTTTCGATCTTCCTTTCTCCACATCTCAGTGCTAGGACTACAGGCAAGCACCATCATACCTGTTTTATGCAGTGCTAGGGACCCACCCAACCTAAGACTTTGTGCATGTCAGGTCAGACAAGCGCTCTACCAACTGAGCTATATCCCTAGCCTGAATATATGAACTACTAGTTTTTGTCTGACCAAACGCGCACTTGAGCTTAATCTTCCTTCCAGATCATAAGTTACTATGCTGTGGATTGATTTCACAACTAGCTAGAGACTACGAGAACTTGGATTAAAATTGTCCAATTCTGCTCACTCAGGATAACTCAACTCAGTCTAAGCTGTGGTTAACCAGCTCTGGAGTGTTCCAGGCAGTGAACCCTGAACTTGAGTTGCAGCAGACCCAAGTCAAATGTCTACCTTTCTGCAAATTAGCTTGGCTGGCATCAGAGAGCACAGAGCAATTGCCAACGCAAGTGAAGAACACTCCATGTCAGGCAGAATCCTAAGTCCTTTACTGAATTGTTTGGTTTTTATTTGCTTTTATTTGCCTTTATGTTTGATGTGAATATTATGCCTGAAGAAGAGGACCAGTGCCTTATACATCTTCTGCTCTATAGATTTTCTGAAGTCAGTAAGTGCTCAAAACGCGTACTCAATAGTGAACAAGTGTTTTGGAAGACATGGGTAGTAACTGACTGACTATGGCAAGGATACAGACCTGTCCAAGGCATTAGGAAACCTGTTCCAGAGTGGTGACATTTTATTTAAGGTGAGAAGGAGGAATAGTAGCTTACTTTGACTTGATAGTGGGAGTATGAACAGACTGATCCGGATTGGCTATCAAGAAGCTACAGTAGGAAATTAAGGCCTACCAGGCCAAGAGGAGCCAACCTGGAGTCTGACTGGCGCTGATCATGCCTAGCCAATGAGAGGCAACCATGCAAAGTCAACTGTCAGCAGATCAGAACACCTGGGTGCTGAGAGGGTTTATAAGTTTTTTCCGTTGTTAAATAAATGAGCCTACTCTATCCCTTTCAGACGTTAGGGCCCAGCTACAAGTTCCCTTTTCACCCATGGGATTTTGTATCCTTTTTAGCACAATGAAAAATGATAATGATGAGGTTTCCCCTACAGGGGGCTGTAAAGGCATGCTAGAGGAAGATTCTAGCATAAGTTTCCCATCAAGCTCCAGCTTCAGTGAGAGCAGGCTGTGGGGATGGCTCCTGTGGGATCAAGCAAGCAGGCGGCCCAGCGTCCGTGGGCCCCAAAGCAGGGGAATCCAGGGGGAGCTGGCATGGCAGAGTTATTGCTTCTGATCTCCCTGGAGGTCCATCTGCAGAAGCTCGGAGCAGCCCTGTCTATAACATAGTGTTCAAGAAACACAATTGTTTTTCTCTCCCCTGTCTGATGTCAGAATCTTTCTTTCTCTCGGGACTCCACTCTGTGGGACTCCGGACCGTCTCAAGCGGAACCTAAAATGGATCACTTTAGCTTTCCTTCCTCCTAAGCCTGTAACTTTCCCAATGGAGACTCCCTTCTACTCCAGCTTCTATCCTGCCCCCAACACCATCCCTGCCATTGCCGTCTCTTCTTCTTCTTGGACTTCAAACCCTTACAGTGCCCCTAATATTCTCCCTGTACTAACATGGGGGGGAGGCCAAAAGGAATTCCACTTTTATTTAGTGACTGTTATCTCTTCATTTGTTATGCCTCCCAGCAACAAGGACCATGTATAAGGTCCTAAGGCAAGGTGCAGATGTCTAACATTAGCCACCAGGGCCTTAGAATCCCAAGGAATAGCCTCATCTTCCCTCCCTGCAATCATGGCCTCTATGTGTTTGTCTGCTTTCATAGGCTGTGCAACCCTTTACAAAAGGGATGGTATCTTATATTGCATCCCACCATCAATTCTTCTAAGGCCTACCTAATCACCCATCTCAATGTCTTCAAACTATTGGATGAAAGACAAGGGTCGTGATTTAGGACAAGGTTATTGGGGAATACTTTCAGCTGTGTTAATCCATAAAAACAAGGCATGAAAACAACCTCCTTGCTGAACAGGTTCTTGAAGCTCCAAAGCATATTGTTGGCCCTGGAGGATCTGAGTCAGCTGGTCCAGCACTGTAAGAACCTAAACCTCCAAAGTGAGCCAGGTGATTCCAGCGTAGAAAGATGTCCCCTTTGAATAAATTATCGCATCTTCCTAGCCTGCCAAATGGGGTTGCTGAGAGGAGCAAGAGGAAAAAGGACAGGAAGGCACACAGGAGCCGTCCAGATGAATTGCAACACATTGCCTGCGTTAGAGTTCGTCCCTCAAGGAAGTTCCCGATTCTTCCTGCCCCTTCCTGTTCTTCCTGTGGGGAGGCGGACTTATGGGCCTAGCAAGAAATCGGCCATTTTAAATTTGCACTGGAGAATTTATTCTTAACTCAGGTCAAAGTGTGCTGAGAGCTGAGCAGTGGCCTTGCTGGGACTTAGGCACAGCCTGTGGGGTCTTTCCCTTCTGATGGATGGAGCAGTGTTCTGTTTGTTGTGTATCTATTTAGTTTCCTGTAGGTAGATATGGACGACGGTCAGTGCTTTCTCACTCACGAAACATTTGCTCACTGCTGTTGATTCAGAAGGTGCTTCCTGCATGCAAGCCTACTGTTTAACTGACACTAACGCAAAATGGAGGTTTGTGGATCCACGACTTCCATGATGACTTTGGTTGAATGATCTATGTCAGCTTTTCATAGGCTCAAGCTCACTTCATTTGGGTAACAACGAACCTCTGAAAAGGAGAGATAAAATACCTTTAAAAAGGTTTCACACTTACAGTTTGGGTTATTCATTCATCTGTTTATTGAACTACTTTGATGAGTGCCAGGTAACATTTACATATATGAATTAGACCTTGATGTCTACCTAGAGTAGTTTCCAATATGATCGTCTAGGTATGATAAGTAACTAAGGACTATCCTCTGACTGAGGGTGGCTATTACTACAAAGAGCACAAAGAATCAGGCTTATGAAGCACTTACTGCAGGGAGGAGCAGAGGAATCCCATGTGAGCAAAGACCTGAGTGTTTATACGATATTGGCAGAGGCCCCACCATGTTAAGGAACCCAGAGCTTCAGACTCAGGGAAAAGGGCAGTCTTCTCCCCAAGGGTGAGGCAAAGAAGAAAATGTTGAAGTCTTTTTTCCAATGGGGAGACACAGAGCTAAAGAACAAAGCTTTACCTCCTGGTTGGAATGTGGAAGTTGACAAAGCACAGAAAATGTCCACCATTAGCTTTCTGCACCTGCCCCTAAGACACTGCCCTCCTGAAGACTGCGTCTATCAACACTGTGTAAGCCTGTCTTTGTGATCCAGCTGCACTCCATAAACCCTGCCTTCTTGTTTATCTGCCCGTAACAACCCAGCCTCTCTGGTCAACTCTGGACAATAAACTGAGCTTTTAAGGCACTGAGGTTTATTTCCAGTCAAGAACTGAGGCCACCTAGTCCCAGCTTTCGGTCTGTCCATCCGTTTGTGTTTTTCTTTATTCCCTCGTTGCCACAGTCGGGTACAAGTCCTGGAGGCCAGGCATGGACTTGGCAGCCTACAATGTGCTATTTCCTTCCTATGCACCTACCATTCAGCTGACCCTCACTGTAGTGTATTCTGTTATTATCCTCATCAGCACGCCACGAGGCTTCAAGGTGACCAAGTTGTCCCTGTGAGTTCATGTCACCACTAGGGTCTAACG
The DNA here is from genome assembly GCF_037038515.1 of Microtus pennsylvanicus. NCBI lineage: Eukaryota > Metazoa > Chordata > Mammalia > Rodentia > Cricetidae > Microtus > Microtus pennsylvanicus. The sequence goes on from NC_134582.1 coordinate 40,096,636, forward strand.
TCAAAGGCTGCCAAACATCAGTGCCACACATCTTAACCACACCCACCATTCTGAGGCTCTCGGAGGGGCACACGTTCATGCATGATTAGGCCGACACAGCAGCAATGTGGGAGTTTTACCAAGCGTCCGCAGTGTGCTATGTGTTTTACGGTGAATTGTCCCACTTCTTCCTAGAATACACATGGCGAGCCATGTTTACTTCCTGTTTTACAGCTGAACAGAAGCCTCAGGTTAAGCAGCCATACTGTCTCAAATGTGAAGGGTCTCTTAGGAAGAACTTACCTCACCCACTTCACGCTCCCAGGTTCTGAGTTTGAAATCACCCACAAGGCAAGCAACATCACTTAGGCCAGTGGTTCTCAACCTTTCTTATGCTGTGACCCTTTGATATATATAGCTCCTCATGTTGCGGTGACCCACGCCCCCAACTATGAAATTATTTTTGTTGCTTCTTCATAACTGCAATTTAGCTACTATTATGAATCCTGACAGCTACTATTATGAATCTAATGTGCAGGATATCTGATGTGTGATCCCTGTGGAAGGGTCATTCAACCTCAAAGGGGTCAGGACCCACAGGTTGAGAATCACTGATTTAGCCCCCCCCCCCCCCCCCGCAAACTGTATATAGGAATAGAATGCTATATCTGGCCATGATAAAGAAGATTTGTGGTGATCTCAGTACTAGATGGCCTGGCTCTGTCTGCCAGCAATTTTTATAAAGTTTCTCATCATCACGAGAGAGCAGAAGTGGGAAGCAGGGGAGGGTGGATTGTGGGGCTGTGTGTTACAATGGTTTTGAGGTTTTTCAAGGCATGTTTTTATTTTAATTCTTATTTTTTTTAAGTCCCACTCAGGGGAATATTTGCTTCCTTTCACTGCCTACTTAAATCATTCCCTTGTGTCTCTGAAACAGCACAAAGGACGCTTGCTCTTTCTCTTCATCATATACAATAGTGCCTTTGACAGAAGTTATAAATCCCGGCTGCAGCCCCGCGCTTGCCTGCCTTCCAGTGCCTGCTGCAGCCACGGCCACTTTATTTCATACACCAAACTAACCCAGTGCCAACTTAGGGTCCAGTGATCAGCCACATCTTTTCATAGTCTCTCTCTCTGTCTCTCTCTCTCTCTCTCTCTCTCTGAATTTTAGAATAACCGTATAATTTCTGTACTAACTTCCTATATTTTTCTATGCTATCAGGCTCACGAGCTGTTGAAGGGTCAGTTCCCTTGAGTTGGCCTCTTCTTTTGTGTTTGCCTTTATATTTGTCCAGGGGGCTGCTCAGGACCAAATTCATGCTTCAGTGATACGGCTGGGGTGGGGTGGGGGGAACGGTGAGATGCTACAGTGAAGCACAGACTCGGTCTGGACTAGCCCTCCATCCCTGATGATGCAACCCGGCTTTTGGCTTCACCTAAATGATAAATAGCCCTATTGTTTGAGCTTTAGAATTAAAAAAAAAGGAACTAAATCTAGATTAAGCAGAGGACAGAGATCCATTTCATTGCACTGTACTTTAATATTCCTGAGATCCGTGGCATTACGGGTGGCTCTTTTGAACAGCCATCCCCTCCAGGGCAGAACACTATGCTGTCTTTGTTTTATCTGATCTTTCAGCTAAATAAGAGATGGTCAGTTATCCTCACCACTGCCGTGTCCGGCTGCGTTGCTGTTACTGAGAGACGGACACACCGGGAAAGGTAGACGCTCCAGGCAGAACGTTGCAGCGTGTGTTTACAGGCAGGACTGACTGACTTACTCAGCAATCCTGCTCGGAGGAGCTCCAGCCAATGAAGAGGCTCTATCCCAGCTTGCTTGGGGGCTTCTGAGTTTGAGCAGCCTGCAGAAATGTAAGGCATTGCTTCCAGGCGCTGATGGCAAAATGGGACCCATCTCCAGTTATTCCTTGGGCTTCCCAGCTCTGCAGATCTGGGAGAGAACCTACATAAACATATTGGTGATGTAGCCAGCTTTCAAGGCCAAGAGAATCCTTATGGATTCGGGAGACTGGTTTTTCATTTAGAATTTTCTTTTTCCTTTGGAAGATGAAATGCTTCTCTCGTTACCTGCCTTACATCTTCAGACCTCCAAACACCATCCTCTCTTCCAGCTGCCACACGGAAGGTACAGACCAGAGAGGGAGAGTGTCTGGGTGGGTGGGACAAAGTGGGCTGGTGTCTGACTTCCCACAGGTTCTGCTGACGCTGCTTTCTGCAGCTTCGTTCCTGGGGAAGCTCGTAGCTGATATATAGATTTGCTCCGAAAAACAGCCTGCCTTCTCCAAGGAAAGGGAAGTGTTTTCTGAAGAGCAGGCTCGTGTTGCGAAGGTGATTTCAAAGCTGGCAGCTGATCTGAAGTCATTCAGAAATATTTTGTCAATTTCCCTCGTTCCGTTTACCATGCAAACAAGTCGTTGGAACTAGTGCTGAGGAAAAACAGTCAGGGGATGCTGCCACACACGCTTATCCTAGCTCTGTTATGTCACTGCTTAATAACTTGGTGCATGCCCAAGAAAGCAATTAGCAAAATAGAATTAGCCTCGTCTGTGACTGGGGAGTGCTGGCTGCTAGGCTGGAGTTCGGTCTGTACTCAGGTGGCTCAGTTTGGGTACTTGCTGGAAATGTGATTTGTGGGGTTTCTAAGTGAATTCTCTGATAGGAGCATGGGCTGGGCCTTGCCCAGAATCTATCTGGGACCACCTCGGGTTCTAGCCTGCCGTGGCATGTATACAAGGGTGTGTACTTTCTCTGTGCACGTGTGCGCTTGGTAAACATCTGGCAGGACCTCTTCCACTAAGCATTGCGGAGCTCAGCATTTCTCCACCAAGGAGCTGTTTGTGTTTCTTCCGTGTGGGATTTGCCTGTTTCCTTTGATCTGATGTTCCCAGGAAAGTGTGGTTTCACGCAAAGCTACTAGGCTGGATAATCGTCACCTTTGGTAGTTGTCCTAAAAGTGTATTAAAAGGGACACCAACGGCGAGTCCACCTCTGTCCAGCCACCATCATCCTAGATGGAGAGGGCGTGCAGCCTGTTCTGAATCACCCTTATTTCTCATCCTTGCAGGAGGAGTCTGGGATTGAGGGCTGTGGATAGCATAGGAGAGAAGCAGACTTTGGGGATGAAGTAGATTTTCAAACACTTCCCATGGGAAAAGGGAATAGGTGCTTGGGATGACTTTAACATTGAGACTGAGGATGACATTTTCATAGACACTGATTTCTTAATATGTTATTTTTATATGTGCATGCGTCCCTTTAAACATGTTGGTAGCTAAAGGGCAAATGACCCACTGGAAATTTGTTCTCCCTTGTGGGGGTGGGGAAGAACCTAATAAATTTCTACATGTGTGCTTATAAATATTGGGGTAGGATCAGAATCTCCAGAGCTTCCCACATGCAGAAGACCTAAAGCCATTTGGTAGGGGCCTTGATGGCTTTATATTCTGATTGGCTCCCAGATTGCCTCCCTTCTCCTCTCCCCCCAGCTTGGACTCTGACAACCCAAACACTTGATCTCAGTTGGTGTCCTGTGCATTGATAAGACTAAATACGCTGATTATAGAGACAAAGCTGCTACCACAACAAGAATGTTTTTAAGTATTTTTAAATGGATTTAATGAATTCTATCAAAATAGAAACCTCACTTTGTCTCAAAACAAACAACTTCTGCCTCACCCTCATCAATAGACACAGAGATGGAAACCAGGAGCCTGTGTTTGAATTCCTTGTGAATCTAATAAAGACAATTAGGAAAGAAAATAGCCTCCGCCGGAATAACATCATGGACAAGGCCTTGGGACACAGTGAAAAAGACGTGAGTCAGATACCCAGCCAGCTGGCCCACTCTATTTAATTGCTCTGCACCCAATCTCTTCTTGTAATACAGAAGTAAGAAGCCCTCATTCCATGGAGGTTGAGAATGAAATGTGACCGTTAGCAGTCTTCCTAAAGCTCTGTAAATGACAGGCACCGTCTGACTTTGATTATAGTGTCCCGTGTTTCCTGGGAGGTTCACATTTTCTTTCTTCTTCCATCTCCAAGCCCAACCCACTTCCTCAAACACACGGCAGTGTCACCCAAAACTAGTTACCTTATTTAAATTTCCTATAAGGAGAAAAGCATGTCAGAATGAGTCTGAGTTTGGTTTGCTTTTCGCTAGATATGTGTTTCTTCTTAGCAACCCTGCTACTCTACACTTGACCTATATACTTACACCTATGGTTGCCATGTTTTATTTAACTGGATAAGTGAAGAAGGAATAATTTTTCTTATTAGAAAATAAATACAAAATGACTCCAATAGTTCCCTAAGAAAAGTTCTAAAACAACTTTAGGATGTAAAGTCTTTCTGGGCCTCTTGAGGGAAGAACACTATATAACGATGACTTGAGTTGTCTTCCTATTGTTTTCCCACAACAGGAAGATGCTGGCTTGGAACCCCACCTCTTCCAAGTGCCAGCAAGGCGATATTAGGTGTTGGCACCTCTAAACCTTGGTTTCCAGGAGACGGCTTCAAAGAAATACATTCAGAATACCACAGAGGGGGCTTTGCTAATGGCAATAATAATGGCAAACTGGCCTTCATATACACTGAATTTGCTGTATCCAATGCATTGTCCAAACACAAAATGATACTTCATACAGAAAGTACATCCAGAATATTACCTTCATAAATTAGTGCTTTTTTTTTTTTGCTTTCTCTCTTTCTCTGTTATTTAACCCATCAGATGAAGACTTGTTTTTTCATATAGTAGTCAGGGTGATTTGTTTAAAATATGGAGTCCTGGAGCCGATGAGATGGCTCAGCAGTTGGGAATTCCTGCTGCTCTTGCAAAGGACCTAGATTCGATTCTCAGTACCCACATGACAACTAACAGACATATATAGCTCCAGTTCCAGAATATCTGACCCCTCTTCTGGCCTCCACAGGCACCACACATGCAAGTGATACACACACATACATGCAGGAAAAACACCCACGCACATAAGAAATACATACATGCATACATATTTTTAAAGGGGAGTCGTATGGAGATGGCCCTGTAGATAAAAGAAAAGCTGTTCTGTAAGCCTGAAAGCCTGAGTTCAAGTACTTAGCACCCATACAAAAAGTTGGACATGGCTGTGCAGACCTATAACCCCAATGCTGGGGATTGAAGAGGTCACTGATTAGCCCACCTACCCCAGATGGCAAGCTTCTGGTTCAGTGAGAGATCATCTCAAGGCAGTAAAGTAAAGAGTGATAGAAGAAAGGGCTTCCAATACTAGTCTGGCCTCTGCATACATGTGCATCCATGCATTCACATGCATGCATCACATTAGATATGAGAGAGAGGGGGGAGCTACTCTCTATTCCGTGCTCTCAAACATATCTGTATTTAAAATCCTATTTGTTCTGCTACCTGTTCAACCTCTCTCTTCGTTTGTCTTAATGTATCGCCATCTTGCCTGGCCTCTGGCCACACAGTCCATCGTTGGTCCCTCAACATTCTCCCTCAACAATAGGCTATTAAGATTCCACTCTGCCATAGTACAGTGTTACTCCCATCTTCAACTCCAGTTCCATCCCAGAAGCCATCTCTGACCCTCCACTCATCATAGCTATTTAAGACCATGTTTCTCCACTTCAGAGGACACACCTAGTTTGCTGTGGCAAATAAATTGTGATGGAATCATTGCTATGATGAATGATGGTAGTGTGGAAGCAAGCCCATGTGTAACTGCGCACCCTTCTGCACTGCCAGCACCAGGACAATGTCAAGTGCAAAATAGACCTGGATGGATTCATGCAGGCAAAAGGATGACACATATGTGGATATCATGTAGATAAGTGCAAAATCATGTGCATCACGTTGCAAAAAGCATCCCAATAGAAACACATAAACACAACACAACCGTCATATAAGCACAAGTTTTCTTAGTCAATGCAGGTCGGGGATCTTCAAGCAGACTTACTTTAAGAGACCAATTTGGCTGCAATGCTAATTTTTTGATTCATGTTTGTTTATTTTTGTTTGTCTGAGAGTGCATTATGGTGCTTGAAGAATAAGCTCTCCCCTTCTGCCATTTTGGTTCTGGGCATCAAACAGGTTGTCATGCGTACCTGGTCAATGCGCACTTTACCAATTGAGTCATTGAGTTGGTCCTATGGTTCTTTACCTTGATATAAAATGATGTAGTCTGAAACAGGAACAGCCAAATTATGATACGGTTGAATAGTGGTTTGAGAAGTCACTGTAGTATCTTCTATGTGACTGAGTTACCCCTTGATAGGAAAGGAATCATCCAGGAGAAAAAAAAATGACTTCATAATTGGAGAGACAGCTAAATTATAGCTAAAAGAAACTATTAAAGGCAGCCTACTGGCCAAAAGGAAATAAGAAGTCACAGGAATGGGTGGGCAGTGAAGTAAAAAGAGACTCGCTGCTATTTTTTGGAACCTAATTCGGGAGCAGACACTGGAAGACTTTCTTTGGTTTTTAACCAATCAGGGTATGGTTACTGTCCTAAACAAACAAGGGGGTGGGCCTTGCAAGTGCCCCCTCTGCAGCATGAATTGCTCTTGTTGCACTCCCATGCACAACCCCCACTCATCCTAGAAACTGATCTAAAAGAAGTCTTTCTGTGAAGACTTCTTCAGGACTTCAAAGATGGAGGTTGTGAGTCACACAAACCATAGTCACAGAAGAGAGAATCTCCAAGAAAGACAAGCAACCCCAAGGAAGCCTGTGGAGCCCAGCTGAGAGCCAGAGACTGTCGGGAGTCTCTGACCTGCTCCTCACAATACCCATCCATATTGAATACCATTATCACCATGTTTTAAATGGCGAATTGTCTCAGCCAAAACTTAGTAAAGTAACAGAGCCAAGAACCAAGCCTCAACCCTCTGGCCCTAACATTAGAGCCCCTGTAGCCTTCACAACAGCCTAAACACTTTCTTCTGAGTCAGTGTGAGGACAACACTTTCTTCAGAGTCAATGTGAGGACAGCCTTTCATATGTTTTGAAAGGATCTACTTAACTTCATACATATCTGTGTCCTGGAGAGCTAGGAGCTGGATTTTGCTTGATTCACCTTCATTAGATATTCATGACACCCGTCTAAAATTGAGGGCTGAATGGGAAAGTGGATGGACAGACTCACCCATATTCTATCTGTAAAGATTCTTCACCAGAAGGGTCATCTTGAAACATCTCTCAATGACATCTTCAATAAGCTTTCTGTAGGTCACTTCCCATACATACACAAATGCACATTTTTCTAACTCTTCACTGTGTCATAAATAATACTAATATAAAGATAAATAAAAGATATAGTGCTATAATTTTATTGTGTGTACATGGATGAAAATGTGTGTGTGTGCGCGTCTACTTCCAACAATAATGTTGAGGTGAATAGCATTGTTGACATACCCCAGGGAAGCTAGGTGACATGTCTGGAGCCTCACTCTGATTGAGAGCAGAAGTTAGGATTAGAATTCATGCAGTCCGTGTCAGAGTACATATACAAAGAATGAGCTCCTCGCATTTTTTTGCTGTTTTGTATTTACAGAATTCGTATTTGCCTTGTTTCTTAAATCCTTTTCTCAATCTTTTCCACATATTTAGAAGCATCCCACTCTTCAGAGTCCACGTCACATGTGCCTCCCCCAACAGCTTTCTCTGCCTACTCAGTTTCTGATCAACCTCTCTCATCTTCACAAATACGCACCTGCTTTTAAAACCCTTTCCAAAGCATGGTGTGTGTCTCTGTGACATGGAAATCATAACAGCTACACCAAGGGAATTTTGTTAAGATCAAATGGGACAAGATCATATTGTCATTTGCTACTACTTTATGTCGTAAGTGTATTTTTAAAATATGGTGGGCAGTGGGTGAGTGGGCCTACTGAGCATCCGCTCTATGAAGATCTCATCCCCCCCTCTTCATTCCAGCCATTTCATGCCTTTGCTCTGCTCACTTTCATCAGCACCAGGGTTTTCCTTTCCACAGAGCCTTTATGCAGTCCACACACACACAATAAGTCACGTGGCCTCACTCATCTCATAAACCTGTATCTTCCTTCACCGATGGCCCAATCTCCCACTCCCCTTGGAAGAGTTTTTTGCATTGGCTGTCACCCTTCTTTTCTCCAGTTTCTTCTTTGTGCCATTCTACGGAGATGGGTTTTCTCGGAGTCACAACCCTCCTTACACCTATGAATCTAGTCATCTTTGCTAGTCTCCTCTGAGATATGCACAGCATCACCATCACACGGGGCCGTAGGCTCGCTGCTTCCTTCCTAAGGAGTTTGCTGTCTTGTCTTCTAGGTTTGATCCTTCTGTCTTCTTCTCCCTCACCGTCCAGCCCTTCTTAGACTCCTAAGATGCTTTCCAGCTGCTTGCCAAACAGTTCTACCTGGAAGCATAGTAGGAATCTCAAAACAGAATTGGTTGATTTCTGCCCTGGAGAAAACCTGTTTGTCCAGCATTCCTTTCCATCTTAAGAAATAAGAGAGAACTCCATTCTCCTAGTTAGTCATGCCAAAAAAAAAAAAATCTTTAGAATCATTCACAACTCCTCCTTTCCCTTATATTCATCTTCCAATTCTGTGGTAAATCCTCCTGGGCTTAGCCTCCTAAAAATACCTACAATTCAATCATGCTTTATCACAGTCATCTCGCAAAACGTTTCTTCAACAGAGAATCCTTTCCCAGCCTTCCATCTGAAGCCAAGCAATCTCAATCTCTCCCGCCCCACTTCCTCCTTTATTTTGCTCTGGTTTGTTTTATTTTATAGCACCTACCTTGCCTCACTTTTACATACCAATTAACTTATTCATTTCCAGCTTTCCTCCACTGTACACCTAATGTGGCAGAGGTTTCAAATCGAGTACAGTCCTTAGCTTCTAGGAAGTGTGTAACCAGCATTTGTGTGCTGCACAAAGGAACATATGAAGGAGTGTTTGCTTGAAGTTTTAGTATGATGTGGGAAGAAACGTGCCCTGAAACCAGACAATCCTGAGATCTAGTCACTGCCTTGATAATGATTGACAGACTTCCAGTTATTAAACTAGTGCATTTGTTCTCTAACAATAGCAGCATACGATTATGAAAATGAAAATAAAATAGTGCTGGAAAGTACCAACCATAATGTCTGTATCCATTCAGTGGATGGAGCATCGTGTGATTTTCTTTATCCCTGTTGGACTTACCACATTGCTAGCCATATATAGGTATTAGTAGTTTCTGATATATTGATTTTTTGTGCATGGTCTTGCCTACAAAATTAGCTTGTAATGTGCCTGTATTAATCATACAGTTAATATATCTCAAAAATACCACCTTTGTACCTTTAGCTAGATGAACATACAAGGCAAGGAGTGGTTGGTTAGGTAAAGCACCCAGAAACCACCAGGCTAAAATGTAGTCTTTCAGGATTTGTGCCCAGACTGTCTGATGCTGGAGTCCAAGTTCTTATCCGCCCCACCACATTTCAGGAATTGTCCTCAACTCATGGGGAAATGAAAGATGGGAGTCTTTCTAGTTTAAGATGCAAACACACACACACACACACACACACACACACACACACACACCTTTGTCCATTGCTTTTAACCCAAACTGTGCATAAGAATCACCCACAGAAAATCCATATGACTGCATCACAGTTCTTCAAGATTATAATTCCTGGACATGGAAACTCTAGACATAGATTATAGAATTTCCAAGTTAAATATTCTGTGAGTCAGAGTTTGGAATTAAATAGAGAAGGGAGAGGAAGGACTGTATAAAGGCTCAATGGGAGAGTCCTGGGGGAGGGCAATTGCTCAATCAGTTTCCCTGAAATGACAGAGTAAAATCTTGCAGCTGCAGAGACTTTGTTTGTGGTAAAGGCATTCAAAGATATCTGACAGGAGCGTGGCTGCCCTGGGAAGAACCAAGGTCATTGTTTCCCTCCTGAAAAGTCACTTAGTTACCTTCTATTCAGTATTTGTCTGCTTCAAGGTAACTGTAAATTTTCTTCAAGCTGCACTATTTGGGTATTGACTAAAATGTCTACCAAACATAGAGAAATCCAATTACTTGGGCTTTAAACTTTGTCACATACAAAAGAAGGGATAAAATTTATGCACATAATAAACAGTTGCTTTAGTGAATGAATGTGGCAATTCATTTCAAGTATAGGGTGTGGTACCCAAGAAAAAATTAGCTGGTAATATTAATACTTTTCATATTTGGACAGATCTCAGGAGTCAACTCTTGGCCTATGCACTTGAATACGGCGTGGTGATGGGAAGAAGTCTGGGGCTAGCTCTCCTAGATTCAGGTCATTTCCTGACACTGCCATATCTTCAGAAGCTGTCTAATTCTGTGCTGGAGAGTTGACTCAGAGCAGAGTAAAACCTCATTGCTCTATGAGGTTTGTGTATAATGTCCCTCCAAAGGCTCATGCGAAAGCTTTAGTCCTCTGCACAGTGCGCTATTAGGAAACAGTGGAACCTTTGAGAAGTAAGATCTGGTGGCAGGCTTGAGATCATTGGAGGAATGCCCTGAAGGAGGAAGTGGGACCCTAGCCCTTTCCTCTTTCTGTTCTTAGCCATGGCTGCAAAGTGAGTTAATTTGCTGGGAGCTGCTTCCAGGATGAAGGATGGGCTGCGCTGCCTCAGGCTCTAAAGCAAAGGAGTGAATAGATTCTATGATGTCCATCCTGAGATGGATGAAACTGTGAGCCCACATAACCTTAATCCTTTATAAGCCAATTATGCCAGGCTCATCTGTTACAGTAACGGCAGGTCACACAACAATGCTATTGTTGGGCAAAGCGATATATCCTTTGTAAAGTACAACCCCTGCTCGTGTCTTCCCACACCTGGAAGCCATAATTATTTTCAAGAGTTCATAAGAAAAGCCATAAGGAACTCACAAGCTAATAGAAAACACAGAGAATGGAAACTATGTAATAAGAGCCAACTGTGTGTCCATGATGGTCATGCTGTCTCGTGGAGGTTAACAACTACAGCAATCCTACAGCATATTACCCGTACTGTACAGGCGAACACACCAAGTGGGGACTGTACAGATGGCTTAATTAGTGGGAAATACTAAGAATCTGCTGAGTTCTGGTTTGGACTTAAACTTACCTGTCCTTTACATGTCTGTTTATCTACCTTTAGAATGGAAGAAACAGTGCTCCCTTTTCATGTTTATTGTAAAGACCTGTGATGCGGAGCAGAGTGTGCCTAGTAGACACCTAAGTGCCTCTGTTTTCTCTGAGAGCTTCTCTGTCCAGGTCTTTCCAGCGACACTGCCAAGTTGGTCTGATTGCGCAGCCAGAGTCCCTCCCAGTCCACCATGTCCTCATGCAAAGGGATCTGCTTTCACTTTTGATTCTCCCAAACGCTTCCCCATTTGCTGGCATTCGTATGTACCCAACACTAGTCAGTGCTGTTTTGATTTGTGTTCCTGGATCCATATTTTCTTCCTGATATCTGTGCCCTTAGGCCTTTCCTTCGTTGGGACCCAATTTTAGAACTGTAATAGGAAAATCACAGACAGTGAAATCATTGTCGTTGTTAGGGAGCCTGGTCCATTAGTTTTCTGAGTCATCGTTTCTTCACAGGCAGAGTGGACTGGGAGGAAAGATGGGCTGAGATGGCCAAGGTCTTTATCTTCACAAGTGTCTGAAAAGGCAGTGAGCAACAAGAGCAATTGGGAGGCAGATCTAGATATAGCCTCAAAGATGTGCTTTAGGGAAGCCTGCTGGAGAACCTGCTGGTGATTCATGGGATGCCACTGTTCTGTAGATGGCAGTAGCAAATGGGACTGGTGAGCATCCTTGTCAGTGGAGTCACTTGTATACTCTTCCATCCATTCCAAAACGACAGATACAGGAGTAAAGAGCATCTCCATCATGTGTCAGATGCCAGATAGGTGATTGTTCATTAATACCAAAAATAGATGTGTTTCCTGCCACTGTGGGAGGCAAATAAAATAATTGTACCCCGTGATAACACTGCCATGGTGAGTGTTGGCCTCAGAGCAAGGTCTGATAAGGCTCTGTTTATTATGCAGAGGAAAATGGGGATGACCCGAGGAAGGGTCACTGCACTGAGTTCTGAAGAATGGATAGATCATAGTGAGGTAGAGTGAGGGGGAATTTTGCAGGTCAAGGAGAGAATGTCTGAGGTCCAGTCAATAGAGAGCTAAGGCAAATCAAGAGGAAAGAAGGGCTTGTTCATGGCTTAGTGACAGAGACAGTGCTTAGCATGCCTAATGCAGGGTTATGTTCTTGGCACGGAGGAAAGGGTTACAAAAATAAAAACAGTGAAGAAAGGCTAGTTGACTGCATAAAGAGACCAAGCGGGGAAGGTTAAGGCTTTAGAGGCACATAATTTCATGTGTCTGTGACCGTGAGTTATAGAGTTTCGTCTCAAACCAAAGAGAAACTGAAAATTATAACGGCATAAATTTTAGAAAACAATTGTTAGATTGGGTAAAGTTTTGACAATTTCCGTAACTGCTCTGAAAAGATTAGGGGGAAAAGAATATATAACACGCTTCATAGAGTGGGACACACTAAAGCAGATATGTGATCTCTAAAAGCGTCCCTTCTGTTTCCTTAGAGTAAGTAGACATGTAGTTGTCTCCTTGTGTGCTCCGAATTCCTGGATTTTGTTTGTGAAAGTCTGAATAATATGGGAACCTGTCCCGTGTCCTGACATCCAGAAAGACTTCTATTCTGGTGAGTGACAGCAGAAGCAGTACACTATGCTCCTTTTGACAGTCAGGAAATATTCCAGCATGGGATGGGGGCTTCTCTTCCGGACTCTGCATTTGAAAGCATGATATTTAGAAGTCAAGAAAGGCTGTCTTAGGGCAGAGTCTCTAAGAATGCTTTCAGATCTTGTTGATTCAGCAAGCTGGAGGTGCTGTATCAAAGCCCTCCGAGAGCAGAGCACATATGCTCAGCTGTGTATTCATATGTAAGCAACACAGTCAGAAGAGACAGGACAAAGCCGGTCCTGGAAGGAAGGCTAGGAAATGTCTATCTTAGTGACTACTCTCTCTTTTCATGGTCCTATGAAACAGACTGAATTGAAACAGGGATTTCAAATTCCTTCAAGTAGCCTCCAGTGGCCACCCCATCAGTCATGGCCATTGTTCTGGCTAGTCTTCTATCAAACTGACACGAGCTAGAGCTACCTGGAAGGAGGGAGCCTTGACTGAGAAAATGCCTTTACATAAGATCCAGCTGTAAGGCATTTTATTAATTAGTGACTGATCAGGGAGGGCCCAGTCCATTATAGGTGGTGCCATCCTTGGGTAGGTGGTCCTGGGTTCTATAAGAAAGCAGGTTGATTAAGCTGTGAGGAGCAAACCAGTAAGCAGCACCCCTCCATGGCCTCTGCATCAGCTCCTGCCTCCAGGTTCCTGCCCGGTTTGATTCCTATTCCTTCATCCTCTAGTGATGGACTACAATGTGGAAGTGTAAGCCAAATAAAGCCTTTCCTCCTCAACTTGCTTTTGGGGCATGGTGCTTTATTGCAGCAATAGTAACCCTAAGACACGTTCGGGGACCTCCTCTCTCTGTGTCTAGTAAAGACGAGGGAAACATCAGAATTAGGATCAGGGTTGTAACAGTGAGAAAAGGAAGCTGAGGTGTGACTTTCACAGACAGGCATGCTGTTCCCCAAGTCAGTAAGAGAGCATTGCTGAGGACCTGCTAAGAGAAGAGCCTTTGGATTGAAGCCAGAAGTCAACGGGCAGAGGTCATCTCCTCCTCGGCCTGTGCACAGAGCAGTTTCCGGTGGCATTGCTGTGTCCTTGTGACCCCATTTAATCCAGGAAATTCTCATCACAGAGCCTGAATTAGAAGGGGGTGCAGAGTCCTGTCTACCCCGCCCCTACCCCTTACTCCCTATCCCCCACCCCCACCCCCCAGCATTTCACAAAGCCATCAGCACAGCTGCCCTGTAAACCGCTGTGATCAGCATATGCACCCCCTGCACCGTGGTTTGTTCTTCCAGTCCTGTCACCACCATCCAGTGATGCTTGGATACCAGGAGAAGCTCTGCAGGACAGGAAAGTTCCCAAGGATGCAACACTGCAAAGGTACCTCATTAGGCCCTGCTGGCACGCATCTTGTAAGCCCTGGGGAGAGGATCAGATTCAGCTTCCAGCTACGTTCAAATAGCTGAGCCAAGTTTAGGCAAGAGCCTGATTACTTTACAGTTCTGTAAAGGAGGCACATCTTTCTTTGAAATTGGCCCTGTTCACACACACAGAATAAGCTTGAAACTTAATAAACTTTCCAGAAGTCTCTTCTAAGTGCTTCCTTCCTCATATGGGGCCCTTAACAATTCAATTCCAGGTTGTGTATCTCGTACTCCTCACCTTACAGTGGAACCCTTGAACTCACTAGTTTTTGGGCCGGGCTGAAAAGAGTTCAGCCTGGGGATTTGGTATAGCCCGATCTTATCAGAACTGGTGCCCTGTGGTTTTCCGGTTCCAATCTCCAGCGTGACACCGTGCCAGCCTGCATTTTTCCCCAGTCTAACTGATCTTGCTGAACCCGTTCCCAACAGCCTCCTCTAGATCTGCTTTATTTGTGCTTGTTCCTGCTCTTCTATTTGGAAATTGTGCTTTTGGCTCCTATTCAGCGAAACCCACGCTGAAATGATACATGAGAATGATCCTGTAGGTGAACATGGGGGCCAAGGCCTTGCTTACAATTCTCTATTGGAGATTTTTGGATACAGTACTATCTGGTTATTGCACTGACCTCAGTGAATTTCATGAATGTCAGAGGCTCTGGTGATCCGCAACCTTCTATTAAAGAATCACTTGCCTCGTGTGACATCAATTTACAGGATGAGAAAAGTTGACTTCTATTCTAAACAATTTTTTCTTCTTCTTAAAGCTGGGCTCCCAGGACTTGTAGCTTAACAAGGCAAACAAATGAACGAAGGGGTGGAAAATCATCTGAAACAGTGCTTGAGGCTCCGCAGGGACTCTGTGCACTTTCCCCAGCCTCGTCCCTCACGATTCTCAGAATGGACTGCCAGCCTGTTTCTTGCTTCACTTCTGAACTATTTCCCCAGAATGCCTCTGGACACTGGTTATGTGCCCAAGGCAAGTGAGTTTTTCATGCTGTGTATCCTGTTAGGGGGAGACAGGGAAGTGTTAGGTACAAGTGACAGTGAGAGCTGAATGTGAAGAAGTCATGGGGACAGAGAGATGGCTCTATAGGTAAAGCTCTCCTTACTTAAACATGGGGAACTGGTCAATCCTAGAATCCACAGAAGATGAGGTGCATGGTGGTGCCCTCCTGCAGTTCTAGCACTGGGAGAGGAGAGACAGGAGCATCTTTGGAGCTCACTGCCAAGCTGGCCTAACTGAATCCCAAAGTCCCAGGTGGATGGTTCCGGAGGAATGACACCCAAGAGTGACCCTGAACCTCTCCACGTGCATGTGAATCCACATATGTAGGTGTATCTTCACACGCATTAAGACACCCAAAATAAAAGGGAAAGAGAAAGAAGATAAATAAAAAAGATTCGGGTAAAATTCAAATGGTGAATTTATATGGACCTAAGTATAGCTACAACCTGTAAATAGCAGCCATAATTGTCTTAGTTTTCTATTTCTATGATAAAAAAAAAAAACACCATGACCAAGGCAACTTAGGAAAGAAAGTGTTTAATTTGGCTTATTTTTCAAAGGATTAGAGTCCATGATGACAGAGCAAAAGCTTGGCAGAGGAAAAGCTGAGAACTCACATCTCACACAGAGCCCCACGCAGGAGGCAGAAAGAGTGCCCTGGGGATGGAAGGAGACTTTCCAAACTGTAGGCCCACCCCCAGTCACACACCTTTTCCACAGTCTGCAGTTCTTCCCAGACTGCTAGCAGCTGGAGACTTAAGTATTCAGATACATGAGTCTGTGGGTGCCATTCTCATTAAACCACCACAACAATGGTCCCTTTGATGACCCTTTTAGCACAATGGCTCACTAGAGGTAGCTATTAACAAGTGCTTCTTGGGCCTCAGCTCTCTCTTGTCCTATTTGATGGCACCGCTCATGGCAGCTTGGTGGGCCTATGCTCTAGAGACACGAAGGTCTCTGGGGTCTGCAGGCTCCAACCCTAAAGATGATGTTTATTATTTCAATATTTTCTTCAGTTTTTTCTTTTTACTGAGTTCCATATTCAGTTTTCCTGCAAATATACAGTAACTTTGAGCATACCCCCCAGCTCCCTACCACTCCTTCCTTTCTAGCCCTTCCCATTAGTTGTTCCTTGAAAGTTTTTGCTTCTACTTTAATGTCATATATACAAACCTAATTTTATGTGTCTATATGAAAAAAACCTCAGAACTATAAATGAGATAAAGAATGCAGTATTTATTTTTCTGAGACTGATTTAATTTGCCTAATATGATTATTTCCAGTGGCATCTAGTCTTCTAATGACATAACCTTGTTCTCATTTATGGCTGAAAGAATAACACTGTGTGTTTAAACAAGTTTTCTTTTTCCATCCCACTGTTTATGGCCACCTGGATCGTTCCATGACTTAGTCATTGTGAACAGTGCTGCATTAAACATTCATATCCAAGTATCTCCATGATGTGTTTGTTCACTTGGAGTTCTTTTGGGTAGGTTCCCAGGAGTGATTATGAAGGAGTTCTTGAAGAACCTCTATACTAATACTCATAGTGTTCAGACTGGTTTATATCCCCATTCACAACACCTAAGATTTCCTTTTGCCCGTGTTTGTTTTATTTCTTCAATGGATAGAATCCATCCTGATTAGTTGCCTTTCTTTCTCTCTCCGATCTCCCTACTGCCCTTGTCAGCCTGTCTTCCTCCTTGGAAATCTCTTCTCCACATTCATAGATTTTTGTTTTGCTTTATATTCTGACTCATCTATTTTTGCCAAAGCCATATCCAGGACAATGGGTTTGGAACTCTTCACTGTAGCCTGGTGTGCTCACCAATAGATTCACATCTGAAGACAATGACTTCTCTTCTCTTGGACTCTTTCAGAAGCCAAGAGAGCATCACTCAGTATAGATGACAGCTGCCAGAACAGTCCCCACTCAGGCCCAGTGCCAGTAACCACATCTGCCGTGAGTTCATGATTCCAGAGGTTGTACAGTTGTGCTGTACCTAGAAGAGCTCTTCTCAGCCTTTGTCCCTGTCTTTAGCTCTTACATTCTTTCTGCACCCTCTTCTGCAGTGTTCCATGAGCCTTAAAGGAAGTACTATAAATATCTTCTTGAAGCCTAAGCCTCAAGTTCACTTAGTCTTAGCATCTTGGGAAGCCCTAAGTCTGCATTCATTGTATTTCACATTGAAGAGACATGTCTCCTATTAAAGCTAAGAGTAACATATGTCTGTGGGTATAAACAGATGTTCATGAGCAATTTGGAAACTCCTTCCATATAGCTAAGCAACAATAGTGTATCCCCCTCAGGGTCTATGACCTCCTCCCCAAGCATGAGTATTTGATGGGGTTTACGGTATCAGACATGGATTCCCTCCTGTGGAATAGCCCTCAAATCTAATCAGAAAGTGGTTGGTTACCCCCATAGTAGTCATCCACCATGTGCCCACACTTTCTTTTCTTACTGTCAAATGTTTTGGAAGCTCCTGTGATGTGCCAAGACGATGTGAAGGTTGAGAAATTCCAAAGAGCAAGCAGCCGTTGTGGCTGAACTCATTTTGCATCTACACAGGAAACAGACAAACACAGGGAGTATCAGTGACCAGAAATGTTTAGCTCAGGATGAGGGCAGGGAAAAGCATGGAAATAGAATAGGGAGGGGAGAGTGACTAAGGGAGGGTGAGCAATGGAAATAGAGAAGACATGGGAGCCGTCTGTGGAAAGATTTGTCTGAGCTGAAACTTGCCCAGGGATAAAGAACCAGCCACATGAAAAACTTAGAGAAGACCATTCCAGGCAGACAGACCTGCAAGCACAAAGTCCCAGGGACTGGGGTAATTTGATGTATTCAAGAAATAAAAGATTTGTGTAGGACACCCTATCCTTGGGTTGGAGAGTTTGAAGAATTTTTGTTTGGTTTTGGTTTTTGTTTGCTTGTTGTTGTTGTTTGGTTGGTTTCAATTTTTGGTTTTTCGAAACTGGGTTTAGCCTGTGTAGCCCTGGCTGGCCTGGAACTCACTCTGTAGACCAAATAACTCAGATATCTGCCTGCCTCTCCTCCCAAATGCTAGGATTAAAGGAGTATGCCACCACCTGGCTTGTAGGGTTACTTTTTAAAATAGAAAATTCTTTAAAAATTAAGCCCTTATATTTTATTTCACATTGGAAAGAAGCAGTGTGTCTTAGCCGTATAAAACTTGAGGTTTTGATCTAGCAACCTCACTTGAGGATTTGATCTAGCAACTGCTGAGTTAACGCCATAAAGAAGGAGTTTTGCTTTAGCTTTTTGCATTCTCTTCTGGGTTTTACATCGCTAGCTGAGTGAATTTAGGCTACTTCCTGAATCTTTCTGTACCCCATATGACATAAAGATAGAAGAATATTTCAAATGAATAGGGATTTGTATGATAAGTTGATATAATAAATGAAAGCGCCCAACTCATGCTACCGTCTCTGATCGCCTGACTCTTTCCTCTAGAATTTCTACATTGCTAAAACAGGCAAGCAAACAGCAGAACATAATTTCCCCAGTGCTTCCAGATTTCAGTATTTTTCTTGCAAAGTTTGATGTGATAGAAGCAAACCTTCTGAAACCCTCATTAAATTGCTTCTAGGATCTAGACAGTGTTTTCCCCAGGAAAGATTGATGCTTGGGTCCACACTATCTAGCGCTCATCTTTCATGCTATTTCTACTCTGCTTGTTCTTCTATAATATATTCCTCCGTCAGTCGTATTACACTGTCATTTGTTTTCTTGTTTAACCGAAATGATACAAAACCAATGTGAATAACAGCATGCCTTATTCCATGAGTTATCTCCAGTTCATTCTCCGTTTTTTAAACCTTTACTGGTTTAATGATGACTCTACACACCCTTAAAAATACACGTGGGGGTGGGTTTGCTAATAGGTCAGTGTTGGCTAGTTCTTTTGTCAGCTTGCCGCATGTTAGAGTTGTTTGCAAGGAGGAAAGTTCATTTAAGAAAATTCCTCCAAAAGAAGGGCATGTAGGCAAGCCTGTGGGGCATTTTCTTAGGTGATAGTTGTTATGGGGACCTGCCCATTGTAAGTGTGGCACCTCTTTGTAGGTGCTTTCCAACTGAGAAAGCCAGGAGAAGCAAGCCAATAGGCTGTGTTCCTCCATGGGGTCTGCATCTACTCCTGCCCCTACTGCCCTGGATAATGGATACAAGCTGTAAGATACAATCAACCCTTTCCTCCCCACGTTGTTTTCGCCATGGTGTTTTATTAGAGCAATAGGAACATAGCTAAGACCTAGTCAAAGAACCTTGGGTCTAAAAATATCCCACAGCAAATCTGAGTTGCCAGCATCTCAGTGACCCAGGAAAGCAATGATTCCAGACATAATCTGATCCAATAAAACCAAAACATTTATTATTTCCTCATTCACCCCTAACTAGTTATTAAGTCTTGATTCTGTTCCAGACAGCAGACCAGATGTTGGCTCACAATGGCAAATGAAATAGATGCTCGCCCTTGGGAAAGTAAAGTCTTTTCAACAATCACTCATAACTCTTATGAGAAGTATCTCACCAGTGTGAGATACTTCAGGAATATCATTCTTTCACTGAATCCAAAGACTAGAACCTAGAGAATAAAATAAAACTTGGCACTATGCCTAGGAGTGGGCAGGCAGAAAATGTTGTTCCCAGCATGACTCACTCACTCTCTCTCACACCACTCTGAAGGTGCTGGGTGCTCTAAGTACCATTCCACAAAGAGCAGATGGCATCTACATACACTTTCCCACAGTCCACAATGGCTCCTCTGTCACCCAGCACATGCATGTGGCAATGTGTACGCACGTGCACACACACACACACACACACCACACCACACCACACCACACCACACCACTACCACTGTACAACCCTCATCTCCAAAAACCCATCTCAGCAAATTGAAAATAAAATCCCAAGTGATGCAGGATCACAAGGTAAATGGGACTAAGAATTTTCCAGTCCCCAAGTCACTTTGCAGTACAGAGCATCACAACTCCAATTGGCAACTTTCAAGCTGGTATTTTTCTGTTTGGTTAGGTTCAGTTTTTTTGTTTTTGTCTTGTGGTTGGGAAAGAAACCTATTTGTGTTGCTAACAGACCACAAATTCTTGATTTTGTTGCCTCAGTTTCCCCAGAATCTAGGAGTACAGGCGCTCCCCACCATTCCCATCCTGAAACTTCTCTAATAAACATAAACAAAAGAAACGATTGCACTGTGAAGTTTCAGAGTGTTAGGGGGCAGAGAACTCGCATAAATATTTATTATTTATGAATGTGTACATACATCTGTCTATACATATATACATGTTTATAGCTCAACACACACTCAGAGTTCTCAGGAACTATGGGAACTTCCCTGTAAGCCAACATGGGTGAGCTCCCAAGAAAGACTGTCTAGGTGTATTTGTAGCTACAACAGACTATCTTAAACAGTTACTTAGTTTGTTGAATTGGTGTAGACTCAAATAAGCTAATTCATAATGTTGTTCACAACGTTACTCCATACAGCAGTTGGTCAATTAATGTTTTTTAAATTCTTTTAAGATGTTAACCCTCCATTCATTTGCAAAGTAAACTATCATTAAAATGATTTTAGAAACCATTCTTAATGCTATGATTGCATCTAATCAGTTTTAAAGAAAGAGTTTATCTTCCAGATGTATAAAACTACACTTCACTGTCTAAGATATTAATGTAGAAAATTTTGAAAAATCAAGAAAATGCATTGGGTACTAGGAACTATTATTAAAATACCATGTAAAGTGGTTCAACAGATTTGTATCTTTATGGTACTAAATGACAAACTAAAAATTTAAAGTTTATTCAATTATCTAAATACCTACACCGCCTTTCCCCTTTATTTTCATCAAAATAGCTAATGTTGTGTGCAACACAGTCTTTTAGTCTACATGGTCTTTTGTTTTCCTAGCTTTTTCTCCTCCTTCAAACTATAAATATCTTAGAAACTTTCAACTTATATGTAATTTTGTTTCCTATGGTCATGCTATAACCTAGGGTTGATTGGTAAACAAAGCCAGCCTTTCTGATTTTCCTTATTGCCAAGCTTTGGGAATCTACTACTATTCAAATAGAAGAGGGGAAAGTGACCTGATTTTACTCATTGGTTCATACTTCCAAGAATGACGTTGGCCAAATTCTTTCAGGATTTGCTGCCAATATTTTATGAGGTATCTTACTAAAAAGTTGGTACTCACTGCACCCCCCACTCCCCATCTCTAGGACCATAAGGAATTACTAGGTGGTTTGTTCAACGACACTTAAAATCAAGCCAGCATCTTCCTTATCATAGGTGGCTGATGTTTGAAGTTTACTTGAGATAATCAAATGAAATGTCAGTTATCTTTGTGATCTTTGGAATGAGTTAGAAACACTCTATACCTCAAGTACCTTGTGTATACAATATAGGCAATAACAGGACCTCATTGAGAGAGATAACCTAATAAATAAATTAGATAATAAAGTACATTGTTTGGCTCCAATCAGAGATCAAAATAGGTTAAATTATTGTTGCTCTAACAAATTCAGAATAGTTCTATAAGAAAATGAAATGGAGACAAAGAAAATATGGACTTTAAACTTTACTTATTCTATTACTTTTAGATAAAAAACAAATTATGACTCAGTCCAACAAGATGATAGACTAGATTCTTTTTTTTAATTTTCATCTATTTCTAGAAGATGGTGATTAACACAGAGACCCACAACTGGCCAAGACACAGAAAACAAGAGACTGCAGAATGCTCAGCCCTAAATAGATCATGTGTAGCCCTCTCCCTCCTGCCAAGGTTCATGGATCATTTCAGAATATCAGAGGAGTGGGTGAGAAAAGAGAGTAAGAGCCAGAAGGGGTAATCAAATATAAGGAAACAGTGTCTCTGGACACAGCAAGGTACATATGAACCAACAGCAGTTGTGACAGCACAACACAAGAGTTGTGCAAGCCCAAACCAGACAAACTCCTGCATGAAGAGAGGAATTGAGCCCAAATCCCAGCCTGGGCCACGCATGACACTATTGGTAACCTTTAGCTGCAGGAGAGAGCCAGTTTCTCCAAGAGTGTACCCTCCCATGAAGCAACTAAATTTCAGTAGAAGGTCACACATCCAAGAATATATGGGCAGCATCAAATGGTCTTGATAGTTTTTCTTTAAGGACACAAAGTTAATGAAATGGGGAAGGAAAGAGTTGGGGGAAGGTGTGAACATGATCAAAACACATTATACAAACTTCTCAAAGACCTAATACAAAGTTTGAAACATGGGGGAAGCTTGAGAACAGCTCTGTGGTTGTGCTGTTGTGTGTTGTATGTCTATGTGTTGTTCTTTTTATTTTTTTTATTGAGTTATACATTTTTCTCTGCTCCCCTCCCTTCCTCCCCTCTTCTCTTCTACCCTCTCTTGTGACCCCCACGCTCCCAGTTTACTCAGATCTTGTCTTTTTCTCCTTCCTGTGTAGGGTCCTCTTTGCTCTCTAGGTTCTCTGGGGTTGTGGACTGTAGGCTGGTTATCTTTTGCTTTATGTCTAATATCCACTTATAAATGAGTACTATTGTACTTGTCTTTCTGGGTCTGGGTTACCTCACTCAATGTGTTTATTTTTTCTAGATCCATCCATTTGCCTGCAAATTTTAAGATGTCATTATTTTTTTACAGTGGCATAGTACTCCATTGTGTAAATGTATCACATTTTTTTTATCCATTCTTCAGTTGAGGGGCATCTAGGTTGTTTCCAGATTCTGACTATTATGAATAATGCTGCTATGAACATAGTGGAATACATGTCCTTGTGGTATGATTGAGTATCCTTTGGGTATAAACCCAAAAGTGGTATTACCGGGTCTTCAGGTAGATTGCTTTCTAATTGTCTGAGAAACCACCATACTGATATCCAAAGGGGCTGTACAAGTTTGCACTCTCACCCAGCAATGCAGGAGTGTTCGCTTTACCCTGCATCCTCTGCAGCATAAGTTGTCATCAGTGCTTTTTATCTTGGCCATTTTGACAGGTGTAAGATGGAATCTCAGAGTTGTTTTGATTGACATTTCTCTGATGGCTAAGGATGTTGAGTATTTCCTTAAGTATCTTTAAGCCATTTTATATTCATTTGTGGAGAGTTCACTGTTTAGGTCTGTTCGCTGTCTAAAATTTTTTTATTGGATTATTTGTTCTTTTGTTGTCAAGTTTCTTGAGTTCTTCTTATATTTTAGAGATCAGTCCTCTTTCTGACGTGGGGTTGGTGAAGATATTTTCCCATTCTATAGTCTGCCTTTTAGTCTTGATGACCATATCCTTTGCTTTACAGAAGCTTTTCAGTTTCAGGAAGTCCCATTTATTAATTGTTTCTCTCAGTGTCTGTGCTACTGGGGTTATATTTCAGAAGTGGTTTCCTGTGCCAATGTGTTCAAGTGTACTTCCCACTTTCTCTTCTATGAGGTTAATTGTGGAGGGTTTTATGTTGAGGTTTTTTTTTTATTCATTTGGACTTGAGTTTTGTGCATGGCAATAGATATAGATTGATTTGTATTCTTCTACATGTTGATATCCATCTCCCAACAAGTATTTGATGGCTCACACCCAGTTATTCCAGTTCCAGATAACCATATTCCTTCTTCTGACCTCTTTGTACACTAGGAACTCACACAGTTTATATGCATACACACATGCAGGCACATATATACACAGGCAGACACATAAAATAAATCTAAAGATATTAAAATAATAGTATTAAAAACAGTAAGCTTGCTAAGTAACTATAAAAGATAGCAGTGCAGTGTAGGTGGGGTCTAGTGAGAAGAATGAAGCCAGAGTCATAACAGAGGCAGCTGCCAAACCCTGCACAGACATACAGGCCAGGGTAGGTGCCTGGTTTTTATTCTAACATGATGAATAACCTTTGGTGGTCAAGGCAGCTCAAGGACAAGATGTGTTTTTATTTGACAAGATAAAGTTACTGTGCAGAAAATAATTCTAGGGAAATAAGAGTTAGGAGTAAGGACTGTTAAGAGGCTTGGATGTTTCATTGTCAAGAGAGGATGCAAGTTGGGATTAGGGTTGTGGAGGACGGAGAGCTGAGACTGAGTGGGGGAACAATGGCAGGTAAATACAATGGGATTGCTGATGAGTTAGCAAAGTTTAAGTACAGTGTCGAGGCATGAGATGTGAATGACAGCCCCAAGGTTGCATTGATGAAGGCTTATAGATGGCAGAGGATGAGAAGGAAACTTAGCCTCCCAATCTACGCACAACCCCACCTCTCTAGTCCAACCAGAAGCCAAGCAAGAAAAAGATCTAAAGTCCAGCTCTGTTTTGCTACTCTGCTCTAATGTGAACATCATCTGATAATCATTCCATAAGCCATTCAGTATCAAACACTGTGGTCTGGACCAAGTTGTGGATATTGATCATGAGGTAGCAAACAGGAAAACCCTCTTTCTATTCCAAGGGAACTTATATTCTATAAAATAAGAACTATAACAAAATGTCAGATGCCTAAAACTACTTTGATAAACTACAGAGACAGTGACACGTCAATGGCTATTGAATCACTGCATTAGAATAGAAGTTCCCAGACCTCTGTTGCAGGGTATCACACATCTGTGTGGATACATTAGCTTTGAGTTGTGTATCCATCAGTGAGATAATATCAATTAGGTGAGCGAACATTGAAGACCGGAGTACTGGAAAGAGGATGGAACCGGAGATCTAAGTGGCACAACAAGCCGTGACCCTGGATGACCATTGAGAGAAAGGGCAGAAACTGAAAAGAGAAGGGGGCCCAGGATGAAGTCCTGAGGATAACCTAATTGTTATAATTTGAACTATGAAAAATCACCAAAGGAGGTTACAGAAGCCAGGCTGAGTTGTTGAGATAAAGAACTGCTTTGCTGCTGGAGGGAGCAGGAGGGTCCTGCCCTGTGAGGACACTGAATTCAGCTGTGATTGTCCCACTTTTAAGCCAGCAGACAGCTATAGATCAGCTATGTACTACGAGGTTTACAAAGAAGTGTCTGATATGCAAATAATATCTAATTACTCCAAGCAAGCAACAGAATGGCTTTTTTCTTGGGGAACACAAATGACAAAGGAAGGCATCCAGGGACACCGCAGCTCGGGAGGATCTTCTGGAGCCAGGAGGCACAGGTGCAGTGTGAACAGCAGCAAGCAGGGAAGATGGGTATGAAGGGGAGGGAGCACAGGTGCATTCTATAGCTAGGTCACAGCCTTCAGTGGGAACCTCGGGAAAAGACAAGCATGCAAAACACTGTATTCATAATTCAATAGATTACTGGCTCGCTAGGTCAATAAATACTCAGGTTGAAGCAATAAGAAAAAGCTCTAGGAAATGAAAAGGCGCCTGAAAGACACACGAGCCCAAGTTTAAAGGGCTGACGTGTTTCGTATTGAAGTCTAAGAAGTGTAAGTGAGAGAAGTAATGAGCGAGTATCAATATTTAAAGAGACACTGGCTGGTATTGTTTAAAATTTATGAAAGTCGTTAAGCTACAAATTCCAAAAGCGTTATTAACCCCAATCAAGATAAAATGCTATGAGAGTTCAGAATGTTTCCCATGATGCAGTGCTTGGTCCATCATGGGTGAAACCTTGGCTTCAGTCTCCAGTAGTACACACACACACACACACACACACACACACACATACACATACACACATACACACACACACACACATACACATACACACACATACACACACACATACACATACACACACATACACACATACACACACATACACACACACATACACACATACACACACACATACACACACACACACACACATACACACACTCACACATACACACACATACACACACACATACACACACATACACACACATACACACACACATACACACACACATACACATACACACACATACACATACACACATACACATACACACACATACACACACATACACACACACATACACATACACACACATACACACACACATACACACACACATACACACACACATACATACACACACACACACATACACACACACACACACACACACACACAAAGAGGAATACTATTACCAAAGACCAATTTATTTTTAAATCTTAATATTCTTAATAGGAAATGAACTTGAATGTTTTGAATCATGTTAGGAAACCTGAAGGGAATGGAGTGGCCATCGTATTCATTTATTTGAATTGTGTGTTTGTGTATTTGTGCATAAGTGTATAAAATGTGTGTGTGCAGGTCAGAGGACAACTTTCATCATCCTCCCTGTTGAGGGAGATTTTTCTCTCTTGTTTCTTCTGCTATGCAAAGTGCTGACTAGGCGGCCTATGGACAACTGGCGGGGAGGGGTCTACACTAAGTGCTGACTAGGCGGCCTATGGACAACTGGCCAGGAGGGGTCTACACTAAGTTCTGACTAGGCGGCCTATGGACAACTGGGGGAGGGGTCTACACTAAGTGCTGACTAGGCGGCCTATGGACAACTGGGGGAGGGGTCTACACTAACTTCTGGCTAGGCGGCCTATGGACAACTGGCCGGG
Source organism: Microtus pennsylvanicus (assembly GCF_037038515.1). NCBI lineage: Eukaryota > Metazoa > Chordata > Mammalia > Rodentia > Cricetidae > Microtus > Microtus pennsylvanicus. The sequence goes on from NC_134582.1 coordinate 40,123,359, forward strand.
AGGGTGTCTTTTATCCCTACTTCCCATCTCAACTCAGAAGTGCTGAGGTTACAGAACAAGAGCTTTAAACCGGGGGGGGGGGGCAAGCTCTGGAATTCTGCCCATACATAATCCCACAACAAAAATTTTCATAAAGGCAAAACATTACAAATAAATACAGCTTGGGATAATTTGTTGGAAGCAGAAATTCTTTTAAAATTAGACAAACTTATGTGAAGTATTACCTGGTGGTAGGAATAACAAACAGCCACCCCATAGAAAGTTTAAAAATAAAGGACATAAGTAACACAAATGTTGGAAGGAAGCCGATGTAATGAGGTTTCTAAGTTTGGCGGGGAATGTGTGCATGGGGGCACAGTGAAGAAACTGCCGACGTGATGTTATTGGGGGAAGGTCTTTATTGTGGATAAGAGAGAGAAAACCAGAGGCCAAGAATGAGAGAGAGGACAGTGGCAGAGAGGGAGGGGGAAAAGGAGGGAGGAAGACAAATCATCTGGATGATAAGGAGTATGAGTAGCTGGGTGGGGGAGGGGCAGAAAGCCAGCCAGACTGCTGGTATGAAGGTTTAAGTGTGTAACAGGTACTTGTGATACTGAAGGGGCCTGGAGGCCAGCATGGAATTTAATATGTTAATAGGCGCCACAGATAGGTATGTAAGTTGGAGAGCTGTACGTCCCTTCTGCCAGAGGCAAAGGAAATGATTCCTTTTGGAGGATGAAAAATCCATTTCACAAGTTTCTAGGGAACTTTTATCTAACCTCCAGAAATCTTTCTACAGTCCAGCTTGAGCTCGTTTCTGAATGTGTGGACTGCCTGTGAGACCTAACAGGAGGTATTCTGACATCTAATGTAAATTAATTTTTAATTAATAGATGTATGCTGTGCTGTCTGGTGCAACCATTATTTCAACAAGGTAAAATACTGAATATGCAGTAAGCTCACGAAGGGGGGGGGTGTATTTTTCAGTTAGTGGTACATGGCTTCCCCATATGCCCCCTGTTGTTATTTACTTGGAACTATTTACCACTGCTCCGCTGTGACTTATCATACCTGGTCCACATTTTATTTCCTTGTTTATCTTTCTTAGCAAAATGTCTGCCCATGTATCCTTTTTTAATTTACATCATTTGCCTCCTTATAACACTGTTGTGAAAAGGTCTTTATGTATTTTACTGATGTGTCCTTTATCGGGTATATGATCTGCAAATTCTTGCTGGTTGGTTTCTTTTTATTTCAACACTATCTTTTAGGAATAGAAGATTTTCATTTGAATGGAGCCCAGTGACTTCATCATGGACCATACTGTATTGCCCTACATAAAAACTCGTTGCCTAGCTCAAGGTTCCAAGCATTTTTTCCTCCTGATTTTAATGTCAGGGTGTGCTGGCTGCGTATGTCAGCTGTTTCCTCCTCTTTCATTGTCTGAGAAAGCTTGCCGAAGATTGGTACTTAAGCATTTGACAGACTTTAGCATGACCACCTATTGGACCCATGTTTTGCGATGGCTTTTCATTGAAAATTCAGTTTCTTGGGGCGGAAGAAATGGCTCAGCAGCCCCTGTAGAGGATTTGAGGCTTGGTTCCCAGGACCGTTCACTAGGTAGCTAACCTGCAACTCCATTTCCAAGGCCTCTTCTGGTGTCCTCAGAGGCAAATTCTTTCTCTCTTTCTCTCTCTCTCTCTCTCTCTCTCTCTCTCTCTCTCTCTCTCTCTCTCTCTCTCTCTCACACACACACACACACACACACACACACACGCACATTAATTTTATTATTTGTTTGCCAGCATTATGTCTGCATAAATGTCTGTGCACCACAGGCAAGCCTGGTGTCTGTGGAGGCCAGAAGAAGGCATCAGATTCCCTGGAACTGAAGTTATAGAGCACGGTGAGTGGTCATGTGGGTGCTAGTCATTGAACCAGGGCCCTCTGGAAGATTATCCAGTGTTCTAACCACTGAACCATTCTCCCCAGACCCTAGAAACTGATTTATTTGGTGGAGCTGGAGAGATGGCTAGTTGGTTGAAAGAACTTCCAGAGGACCCAGGGTCAGTTCCCAGCACCTGAACAGTAGCTCACAACCATCTATAACTCCAGTGTCACTTTCAGACATGTGGGTAAACATTTAGGCACATAAAACAAAAATAAATCATTTTTAAATGCTGTGGTGAGTCTGTGTATTGTATTCATCAGAATGTATTGCGACACACTTGTATGAGCACATGCTAAGGCCAGAACAGAATCTCAGATGTCATCCTGTGTAACTCTCTGTCTTGAACAAAGTCTCCCAGTGAGCCTGAGGCTTGCTACTTTGGCCTAGGCTACCCAGTCAGTGAGGTCCTAGGACCTGCCTGTCTCTGTCCCACAGCACAGTGCTTCCAGGCACAGGCAGCCATGCCTGACTTTTTATGAGGGTCCTGAGATTCAAACGTAGGTCCTCCGACTTGCAGAGAAAGCACTGTAACCTGCTGAGCCTTCACAGCCCTGTTTGCCTTTGAATGTCTGTAAGATCTATAATGAAAGTTCTTCTTCCATTCCCAATCCTGTTAATTTGGCTTTTCCCAATCTCCCTTCTCATTAACCCAACTCCAGATGGGTTGCCTGCATTCCTCTATGTAAATGACCTGTCCAGTTTTATTTCTGAATTTCCCTCAGTGTATTCTATTTACTGCTTCGTCTGTAGATCTAAAGATGGGACCATAGATCACTCATTTCACTCTTTCACAATTTCTGAAGCAAGACTTTCATGTCATGAGTTTCCCTCTGAGGACATCTTTATCTGCAATTTCTTGACTTGGGTTTATTTTGTCAACGTTATTCAACTAAAAATATTGTTTACTTTGTCTTCTGGCATCTTTAAACCATGAATTATTTAAAAGCATACTAGTTTTCTCTATGGTATCTTCAGTGTCTGAGATTCTTCTATCTTTTGTAATCTGTTGGTAGTACTTGTTTCTGTAGTTCCTGTTCGTTTACCTAGATTTTCCATCTCCATCCTTCCCTCGGTTTGTGTTTTCTTCATTACTTTCATTTCACTCTTCAAGTCTTGAACCGTTTCCCTTACCTGTTTGACTGCTTTTTCTTGTTTCTCTTGGTTTTCTTGGGTATCTTTGAGAGAGACCGGACTCTCTGAACATGGCGGACAATCAAGGCTGATGAGAAGCCAAGGACAATGGCACTAGGTTTCGATCCTAATGCATGAACTGGCTTTGTGGGAGCCTAGCCTGTTTGGATGCTCACCTTCCTGGACCTGGATAGAAGTGGGAGGACCTTGGACTTCCCGCAGGGCAGGGAATCTGGACTGCTCTTCAGTCTTGAGAGGGAGGGGGAATGGAGTGGGGGAAGGGGGAGAGGGGGCGATGTGTGGGAGGAGGGGGAGGGAAATGGGTAACAGGGAGAAGGCGGAAATTTTTTTCAACAACTAAAAAAAAAATTTAAAAAAAAGCATACTAGTTAATTTCTAATGTTGAGGAATCTTCCAGCTTACATTTGTTGCTAATTTCTAATTTAATTTTTTGGAGCTAGAATTCATTCTCTACAGAATATCCATCTTTTTAAGTTCATGGAACCTTGTATTGCAGCCCCATACATGACTTCTGTTGGTGATAATCCATGTGTAATAAAAAGACATGGGGGGGGGTGTTCTTAGATACCAATGTGCTTCTTGATCTCAATCAAATGAAAATATTGCCTGATGGTGCTGTTCACTTATTCTGCATTACTGCTGACTTTGAGTTGCAGAGAGAATGTTGGAACTTCTAACTATAATTATGAGCTTGTCATTTCCCATTTTCTTTCTGGATGGTTTGTTATTTATATACTTAAAGGCTATGTTGTGGGACCTATACACATTTAATATACTATGTCATTTTCTCATTTTATTAGTTCTTGGAGAATTTACCACAATATGTTTTGATCATATTTACTTCCTCTCCCAACTCCTCTTGGATCAACCCCTATTCCCTCCTGGCCCAAATGTGTTTTCCTTTTTTGGTTTCTTTTTTAAACCCATCAAATACAACTTTTTCTGTCCATATACTCTTGGATCTGTGACCTGCCACTGGGACTGACCTACCTAGGACCACACTCTTCAATAGAACTGATTCTCCCAGCACCTATCAGCTTCCAATAGCCTTTTAGCCTATGCCGGGACTGGCTCTCCCCCTTCTCACTCCCCACTGGGATTTAGTCTAGTGTGAGTTTGCATGAGTTTTGTACATGCCAACACAACCGCTGTGAATTCATATGTACAGCTGCTGTGGCCAAAAACACTGTTTTATTGTAGTCGCCCACCCCTGGCTCTTACAATCTTTCTGCCTTTGCTTCCAAAATGTTCCCTGAGCTTTGGGAGAAGGGGAAAGATACAGATGTTTCAACCAGGGCTGAGCACTCTGCAATCTCTTATTCTCTGCACCTTGACCAGTTGTGGGTGTCTGTGTTAATTACCGTCCACTCAACATAAATGTAGAGATACACCGATCTATGTGTATAACAATGAAAGTCATTCAAAGTCCGTTTAATACTGTGTAATAGTTCTCCCCTAGGGCTAGGGCCTGACTGTGCATATATCTTTCTGATGAAGTGACCTCATTATCAATGCTCAATCAGTGTTTTCCCAACAAACAGAACCAATGGTATATATAGAAATGTATAAAAGAGATTTAGTAGGAGATTTGCCCACACAAATCTGAAAATTTAGAAATGTCATAATATGCTGTCCACCAGGAAGGCTGGTGGGGAATTCAGTGTAAAGACAAAAGCCTAAGAGCCAGGGCAGCCGGTGGTGGGAATCTCAGTCGGAGACCAGTAACCTGAGAATTAAGGGATCCCTTGTCAGTCCTGAATTTTGTAGGCTTGAGGTTCTGACATTAGAAAGCAGAAGAAGATGAATAAACCATACCCTGAAAACTTAGGGAATTTTTCCTTAGTCCACCATTCTGCTCTGTCTGGGTGCTGGGCTGATTGGCATGTGCCCACCCCCATTGCCAAGGACGGAGCCTCAAATGACTGATTCAAATGCCAACCTCTTCCAAACTCCTCTCAAAAACACACCCAGATGGAATGCCCACCAGCTACCTGAATATGCTTTAACCAAGTCAGGCTGACACACGATCTGAATTGGTGGGAACTGCCCCCTGTGACACAGAGGAAATGTCCTGTCTTCCTTGTGTGGAGCCCAGATGGTCCCCTTAGCTAGTGTTCTCATGAGACATCTTTTTCTGTCCCTCTGATTTTGACCTATCCTTTTATACATAAAGTATTTTCAGACGGTACTTAGTTTGGACCCACATCTTATCCAGTCTGTCAATCTCTGCTTTTTAATTGGTGTGCTCGTTCCATTTTTAAATTTACCATATTGCTATTTTTTTTCTGTTTATCCATCTGTTCTTTGCTCCGTATTTCCACGTTTCCTCACTTTGCTTGTATTAATTGACTATTTTTTTTTAGCATATTCTCTTCTCTATTGACTCATCAGCTATATCACTTAGTTTTTTTGCTTAGTGGGTTTCTTTGGAGTTTGTGTTTTGTGTCTGTAACATATTACGGTATGTTACCACTTTTGTAGAATATAACAAAAATAAACTTTTCCATGCCTGACTTTTTGTCATTGTTTTTACATATGCTATTCATTAAAGTTTAGTACGCTGTTATAATGTAACATATTTATTATTATTCATTTTAGTTTAATAAATATTTTAAGTCATAAATAAAGAATGGACAGTTCTTCCATATTTATTCATGTGCGTACCATTTGTTTTGTGTATTCTCTCATGCAGATTTGAATTCACATCTAAAATCATGTGTGACAATGAGTTAACTTGCTTTTTATTCTGCCTTAGAAAAATCTTTAAAGGATGTAAGGATATTTTTATGGATCCTAGTATTGAATATTTTGAGAGTGTTCTTTTATTATTTCAATAAGTTCCAGCTGCGTTATAATCTTTCACTTGACCTTTTTCTGAACATTTAAAACCTTTTTGTCCTTTTCACCATTTTTTAATAATCTTGCTATGGTATGCATGGTAAAGGTTTTCTTGTATTTATGCTGTGTGTATTGTTGAATTTCTTAATTAGATAGTTTTATATTATTTTATTAAAATTAAAAAATGACTGTGATAAGCTGTTATTTGCATAATTTTCCTGTCTATTTTTTACTTTTCCTTCTAGCAAGTTCCTTATGTTCAATATCTACATATTTTTCCGCAGATCATGTATGTTGGTCAACTTTTTGAAAATATGTGTGCTGATCAATTTTTCATCATGAGACAAACGCATTTGATGAACAGTTTGAAGGTGGGATGTCTAAGTTTGGCTTATAGTTTCAGAGGTATCAGTGCAAGGCTGGCTGTATCTGTGGATTCTGCCAGAGGTGAAGCAGAGTAACATTACAGTAGGTATGGGGGCAGGTAGGGGAACTGCTCATCTCTTGACAACAATCACGTGGATTTGATGGGTTTGGCATCATGGCAGAAGGATGTGGTAGAGGAAAGCTGATCGCTTAACTGCATCCAAGAAGCAGAGGTAGTCTAAAAAAAAGATCTCAGGACAAAACACGACACTTTATGGGCACATCTCTAGTGGCCATCCTCCTCCAATTAGGCCTTACCACCTTATAGCCTACTGATCTGAGAAATCATCATTTATGTCCTCACAATCCTATCACCTTCTCAGTAGAACCACCAACAGGGTATCATGTTCTCAACCTATGAGCCTGTACATGGAAACTTTATATCCATACCATAGGATTACAATCTACTAATATTATAGGCACTCAAGGAAGTCCCAAGTCTCACAATGACTGTAAGAATTGATGGCAACATATCAGATGTCATATCACAGTCCCCTAGAAACCAATTATACACAACTTTTCTCAAATAGATTTCTAACCTTTCAAGGTTCAAAAAAAATCTGTTTGGTTAGTTTAGGAATCTTTTTCTTTTTTCATTATCTTCACAATCACATGGGTTTAATGGGTTTGACTAATATTGACTAGGCTCATTGGTGCTGAACTCGTTCAAATTAATGTACTAATAATAGCACCAGATTCTAATTATCTGTGCTCTTAGGTCTTTGTGATATTGGCTACACTTTGTCCATCGATCCTAACAAGAGCCCATAAGCAGAAAGACACAGTTCAGTAAACTTCAGACACTCTTGAATCCCTTTGTCTTCCATTTGATCTCCCCTTCCTCCTATTGATAGTCTATTGTAGCTAGCTTGTTCAGCCTTCTTTATGAAAATCCCAAGACTTCCTTAATAGTATGCAGCTGTCACTATTTTGTCATTCATTTATTCATTAAATAAAATCTATGCAAATAAATTGTGATCTTTTTAACAGTTGGATACTTTCTAGGGATAAAATAGACATGATTCTTATCCCAGTAAAACTCAAGTCTTATAAAAAGGAGATCATTTAGCAGAGCCTTATAGAAATATATAATTTAAATATGAATTTTTCATATTTTATGAAATTAAAAAATATATGTGCATTTAAGAAAAGGTAGAGAGTATTCTGAGTATGTATCATAGTTTGCTGCCTGCCTCGGCTCTACAGGATAAAATGTCAATACAGAGTTGAATGTGTTTCAATATTTATAAGGAAAAATGCTTATGGCAGAAAATAGGAAAGAAACAAAGCTGAGATAGCTGTAGAAAGTGATGTAAATCTGACATGTTTATAAGGAAGGGTGAATAAATGAAGACTGGATAGAAAAGTATTATTTTTAATTATGTTTCTAAATTTTTCTGAGAATATTTTGATTATAGCATTTCCAACCCTCCCTTTCTCCTTCCAAGTCATCCCATGCCCTCCACTCCCTTTCAACTTCAACTTCATGACCTCTTCTTCTTTAATAACAACATATATATAGTTCTTTTATAGCAATAATACACACACATATAGATAGATATGTATATATATTATGTTCATTTAATGTTATCTATATGGTCATATATGGTTTAGGAATGACCATTTGGGCTTGAATAAGATATTAAATAGCCCATTAGGGGTTATTATTATAACTCCATTATTATAGCTCTAAGAAAGTCTTCCTTAGGTTGATGATGCACCTTGGGGCAACAGTTGCCTTCTAGAGAACTCCTTCATGGGTAAGAAATGGCCAGTTCCATTATCGACACTGAGATATGTCACTTCTCCAGTTCCATTATCAACACAAGATATGTCACTTCTCCAGTACCATTGTCTTGGAGGCAGATCTGAGCCATGTGCTCTAAAGGCTGAAGCACAGGACAGTCAGAACTGCCCTGGCAAGTTGAAAAGAGCTACTCCAGGACTATTCAAGAAAAGTTTCAATGACTACATACATGGCATGCCGCCGAGGGAAAGGTGAGATAGGCAATGCATATGATAAAAATAACTTGGATAAGTTGATTGTCAAGGTAAAAACATTATTTTGGTTCAAGACACTTGATGTAAAGCAATCTGAACTTTTGACATAGTTTCTTTATAAAGTAATGGGTAAATTAAAAACCAGAGTAAAACTCTTTGGCCAGCATTAAAACTCATATTGGCAGGGTTTAGGGTCCTATCCTTTCAGGGCTTTGGAAAAGTAAAGTCTGTGATCTCCCATTTCTATGTTGGTAGTAAACACTCTGCATAAATTCCACTCTGAAAGTGTTTTTTGGGTGCCTAATAAGTTACAAGCACAATCTAAGAATCTTCTCTGTCTTCAGTTGATGGAACAAAACTAAGTAATAATTGACAGAATCATTCTTATTTTACCCTGCCTTTTTTTTTTGACCTCAGCAGATCACAGTGGTAACTTGGGCTACTGTTGTGAGTAGCTGTGATTGCTGAAGAGCAGTTATTCAAATATTTATGGTCAATCTGTTCCACAGCAATATTGAAAGCAGCAGTGCACAGTTTAAGAAATACATAAAAATCAATGGGGCAAATTTATGTATCAGTAGATCTACATTTCTAACTAAGTGCCAGATTTTCCATTTATAATTTTTGCAAATGAAACACTTTGGGTAGCCATAAATAGTGACCTCTCGGAACCTTCCTCTGTGAATTATGACCTCCCCGTAATAAACAGCGAGCTGTGTTTGATTTGTAGGCTGAACTATACAAAGCAAGAACTCAGTGCTAATGCCTTTGATCATTCTAATTCATTTTAACTGGCCTACAGGGACATGATAAACAGTCTTTTATAACAGCGTCACCTTCTGTTCTGAGCATGCCTAGGGTCTAGCTTGACTCATTTTCTCCAGAGCAGCCGTGCTTGGCATTGTGGACACCGCTAAATACTTTCCTATAAATCTGGTGGTCCAGGGCGGCACAGAACACCGTCTAATTCACCTCCCTTCAAGGAGACCACCCTGAGACTCCGTTCCAGTCCTCTTGGGGTTCCAAATAATGTAGCTGGCCAGGATGTTTCTTTTCACTATCATTCCATATTTACTATGGTTTCTAGAGTCTGGATATATGAGGCTTCTCATTTAGAAGAACCCTTAGAGAAAAATCCAGGGACAATAAATGTAACTTATTTCATTTTCTTGCCACAAAAAGAAAAATTTAAATTTAAATGATATTTTCCAGAAAGAGGTAAAGCTATGAGTGCTGATTATGGGCCCAATCAAATCACACCCAGCTGACAGATCAGCTTGACGATTTCCAAGGCCAGAAACCACTGCTGCCTAAGAGGATCATCCCTTGATGACCCTGGTTGATGAGAGCTGTTGCAAATTGTTAGATGAATCTGTGCTTCTGGACTTCTGTGCTTCGGTGTTCTATCTTTTGAAACCACACAGAATAAGCATTCCTGTTCTATATAATATCAATAATATTTTCTACATTTCAACGTGCATTTTCCTGGACTCCTTTTCTTTTTATTCCCCTCCAGGATTTTATCACTGTTGACATTTTTTTAATAATGTTTACAGTTTTCTAACTGATGTGTGTGTATCTGTGTGTGCATGTGTATCTGTGTGTGTGTATCTGTGTGTGCATGTGTATCTGTGTGTGTGTGTATCTGTGTGTGTGTGTGTATCTCTCTCTCTCTCTCTCTCTCTCTCTCTGTGTGTGTGTGTGTGTGTGTGTGCACGTGTGCAATGGAGGAGGAGATTGTTCTAGTAGACAATTAACCTGGACCTAGGAAACTTCTTATATGCAACACCACTCACTCCTGGTCTTACCTTCTAAACCATCTTAAGCTTCAATTCCTTCTTGGTTCCAGGGTTCTGCCTTTCCTGCTTGGAAATCCTCCCCCTAGACAGGATAAATCAGCAACAGACCTGCTGGAGCCTTCTCTCACCCTGTCCTCTGTTAGCATGACATCATCGTTTCCAAGCAGCAGGCTTTAAGCTATCTTGTTTTTCCTTCTTGCACTAAACCCAATTTCAAATGCCTTTTGCCAAATCTCAGAAATACTTGTCTTACTTCACTTTGCTACTGCATTTGATACTGTTGATCAATTTCTCTCTCCTGAAATTCTCTACTCCCTTTGTGTCAACAAATGTATTTCCCTCTTCTTGGTCTTGCTCTGTGGGGTTCCTCCTCCCTGCTGCGATTGCTGTGTTCATCAGAACTCTAGCCCTGGCATAAACTTTATCCTTGAATGAGTTACACAGTCCCACTGTTTTAACCATTCCGTGTTCTAAGAAATCTAAATGTTACCTCCAGCTCAGCTCTCTCCCTAACGTCAAGATTATCAGTGTACTGATCCCCCAGAATGACTAAAATTAGTCTCATCAGCTTCATATCACCTGCCCAGTCTGTACCCCGCTCCTTCTCACCAGTGACTAGGATCATTGGAATAGAAAGCCAAGTCTCTCCTTTCTCTAATCCACAAAACACAAATCATCAAAACCTGATGCTTTTGTATCCATGGTTCCTGACTGCAGCCCCTCATTTCTGGTTTAGGAAACCCATTCTCCCTGCCTAAAGTTGTTCTTTATCTCTCTCTCTCTCTCTCTCTCTCTCTCTCTCTCTCTCTCTCTCTCTCTCTCTCTCTGTCCCTGCCATGTTCTATGTCTCTTTCTGTCTCTGTGTCTCTTAGACTCTCTGTCTCTCTCTGGCCCTCTGTGTCTCTGTGTGTCTCTCTGCCTCTCCATCTCTCTAGCACCCTCCCTATGTGTGTCTCTCCATCTCTGTCTGTCTCTGTGTAACACTCTGTTTATCTATTTCTGTTTCTCTCTGTGTCTCTATCTCTCTCTCTCTCTCTCTCTCTCTCTCTCTCTCTCTCTCTCTCTCTCGTCCCCATTTGACCAGATTGATCTATTCAAAGTGTAAATCTGATTGTTCATGCCCCCTTCCCACTTAAAATTCTTTCCTCTTTACCAGCAAGTGAAATCCCCAGAGCATTGTATTATGGATCATCGTAGTTAATTGTGATAGTGACCTTGATAGGACAGAGACATACCTCTGACAGCATCTGCATGGGTATTTCATGAGGATTCCAGCAAAATAAATGATTTAATTAGTTGGCTCATTTGAAATGAGGTGCTGAGACTGTAGAAGGTGGGACTGGATGGACAAAGAAGGTAGCAGGTGGCTGGGGAGGGGTTAGGAAGATGACTTTTGTCCTGTCACTTCTTGTCATGTCTCCACTCTACCTCCTTTCTGATGTGTGCTCTGCTCACTATGTGAGGATGAGACCACTGTGCTTGCTAGCAAGAGAAGCCTTTGCTCACTGGAGTTGACTATGCCAAAGATCCTATCACATCCACACAACAACACAACGTCACTGGACACCAGGGTACTCACGACTTGATGCATAACCTGTCATTCAGCTTCCCAGATTCCTTACTGCTCTAGACCATGCCAAAATGTTAGTGCTATTCCAGCACATACCACGCTGTTTCTGGCCTTCTTGTCTCTTGACATTTTGTTCCAGAACAGAGTGTCCATTCTGCTTTTCTTCTTTTAATGAATTTTCACCTTCTCTATTAGTTTTGCTTGGTGATTTGTCTCCTCTAGGAAATATAGCCCCAATGGGACAAAAGACCTGGCTGTCCTCCATGGGCTCACAACACCCTGAGCTAAGCCCTTATCCATCCCTTCTGGGTATATCAGTTTCATGTGTATCTGTGGCTGTGACTGTCTCCTTCCTGGTGAGGACTAGATCTTCTCAGGACTTTATTTCTATGTGTTGATTCTCTTCTTTGTCCATATAGTTTCCCCAGATAGTTTTACAAAAGTTTAGAGTGATACCTTATTAGCTAACCAGCCTTTTTCCTGTGGCTAGGGAATATAAGAATATTTAATATTAGTGTGTTCCTAATTCTATACAAACAATATTTGATGATAAAGGCACGTTGAAATGTACCTAATTGCTAGAACATGATTATGATTTTAAAAGTCAGCATCTTTACATCAAGAATATTTGTTTTAACTTGGAGGGAAAAGTCATGGTCTTAATTCCCAAATTTATTCAACAAATGATCACTATATAGAGTAAATACATGCATAGATAGGCAAATTCATCATTTATTCTGTATTCAAGACTCTAAGTTTACCAAGAAAATAACACGAGTGTATTTCTTTTTATATTTTTATTAATTCTTTTACTTATTTTTTGAGAATTTCATATGATATATTTGATCATATTCTTTCTTCTCCTCCAACTTCTCTCAGATTCTTTCCCACCTGCATACCCAACTAATTTCACATTCTATATCTCTTAAAAATAATACACACAAAAAAAAAACAACAACAGGGGGCTAGAGAGATGCCTCAGCGGTTAAGAGCATTGCCTGCTCTTCCATAGGTCCTGAGTTCAATTCCCAGCAACCACATGGTGGCTCACAACCATCTGTAATGAGGTCTGATGCCCTCTTCTGGCCGCAGGCATACACACAGACAGAATATTGTATTGTATATATAATAAATAAATAAATAAATAAACAAATAAGTAAATAAATAAATATTTAAAAAAACAACAACAACGAAAAATCATGGAGTCCAATTTGTGCTGGACAACTACTCCCGAGCTTAGGACCTGCCTTGAAGTATTGTTGATATACCCGGTGTTCCTCCATTAAGAAAAAGAAACTGATTTTCCCTCTCTAGTAGGGAGCAATTAGAGTTTCCTGACTAGAGGTGGGACGCTAAGCCCACTTCCCCTTCTCTATGCTTGAATTTTGTGGCTTGAGCTTGTTTGGGTCCCCTGTGTGATGCTGCAGTCTCCGTGAGTTCACATGTGCATCAACCTGCTGTGTCTGGGAAATGCTGTTTCCTTGGAGCCATTCACCACCTCTGGCTTCCACAATCTTTCTTCCTCCTCTTCTGCATAGACCCCTGAGCCTTTTCAAAAGGCCCTGAGTGTTAGTTATTCCTTCCCATATTCTTCAAGAATACCATACAGGCATTTTGATCATATTTCCTCTCCCCCACCTTCTCCCACTTCCACCCCCCTATTTTGTACCCATCAGATATTTTGTCCTCATTTGGTTTTCCTGTTGAGTCCAATTGGTGCTGCTCATGTATTCCCAGGTGAGTGGCTATCTACTGGAATGTGTTCGACCAAAACAACAACAAAACAACAACACCAAAAAAAAAAAAAACCTAACTCTCCCTCTCTTGGCAGCTATCACTTACTAACAGCTCCCCAGCTATGGGTGATACTTTATGCCTTCCGCCCTCTTCCCTGCTGAGATGCTGTCTGGTCTTGTGTATGCTGTCACATCTGCTGTGAGCTCATTTGAACAAACACCTAGTTGTACCTGGAAAGCTCTGTTGTTTTGTAGGAGTCACCCACAACCTATGGCTTCACTGTATTTCTGTCCCCTGAAACCAATTCCACAATGATCCCTGAATCGAGAGAGAGAGTGTGGCGGGTCGGGGGGATGATATGGACATCCCACTTAAGGCTGAACATTTCACAGTCTCTTATTTTCTATACCATGACCAATGTGGAAGAAGAGGGGAAAAGGAAGAGAAAGAGGAACAAACAACAGCTCAGGCTTATATGCTGTGTGTGGCTCAACCTCATAATCATACAGTTAGTAGGCTATTTGCTGTCATTCCACTTTATGTTGAAAAAGGTCAAGGCTGAGAGAGTTAAAAATAAAAAATAAAACTTGCCCCATGCTAAGTGCCCTATTGTATTATAATATGGGATGGGAGAGAAGTAAGCTGGTAGGAATATTCAGAGAAGAGCAAACTGGTTGACTCACCATTAGAGTTGAGAGATGCACTAATCTATGAGTATAGGCATAGGTCACGAGAAGTCAGTTTAACACTATGTCCTTTTCGCAGAGTAAGGAGAGAAGGATCTTCCTTACAGCTTATGATCCTTCTAGCCACAGAATTCTGACCCTGATAACTATCCCAGATAGGGGTTCTATACGGTGGCGTCTGTCTTACACCCAATCAACTACAAAGTGATTGGGTACTCCATGATATCCGTGCCGTTATCGCACCAGTGGGCTTGAGTTGCCAGGTCGGTCATTAGTGCAGGTCACCGGATTCACTGCGGAATAGGGTTTGTGATTACATTTCTCCTATCATAGCATGCACAGTATAGTCCAGCGCAATGGAAGCTACTCAGTAGGGAGAAAGCTCCAAGTCAGTACCAGCTTAATGTCTCCCTGTTCTGTGATTCAGAAATGTCATATTTTCAGCAACAGCATCTTACTGTCAAGTTCTGGAGAGTAACCAAGAGCAATGGTCAATAACCTGCAATATTTGATGATCTATGGGAACTCACTGGCCAATGACTCCAATATAGATGCCCCATTCATGACATTGGGCCTTATATTGTAAGCCTATAGCAGAATTGTTGCTCCGTTATCAGGTAATATGGCATATGACACAGGCATATAGGTAATCTCAGGGAAGAAACTATATTAGTGATTATACTAATACTAGCTAACATTGTTAGGGCCTAGCATGTAGCTCAGTGGTAAAACACCTGTTTAGCATGTATAAAGCCTTATATTCAAATGCCAGTACCACCAAAGAAGGAAAAGGAGTGGGAAGGGAAGACAAAGGAAGAAACAGCAACTCAGGCTTACATCCAAGACATGCAGTTAGTAGGTTTTTTCCTATAGTCCCACTTTATGTTGAAAAACATCAAGTCTGAGAGATACCCCTATGCTAAGTGCCCTGTAGGACTACAGTGTGTTATGAGAGAGAATTAAGTCAATGGTTAGATTCAGACAGGAGCAAACTGAATGACCTACCACTGGAGGAGTCAAAGACCTCACCAAGGAGACAGCATTTGACCTATGCATGGAAAACAGTAGGTTTAGGCCCTCAGATAGGAAATAATGGAGCCATCTAAGCGAAAGGAACACATGGGAAGATGTATACACTACAGAGCAAAGGAGATCAATCATTTGGAAATGAGAGAGCAGGCTGAAATATTAGTAGAAAGTCCAAACCATCATAATGCAATTACGTGAACTTCGTTCTGGATCTATACATAGTCACTGAAGTTTTAGAGCGGAGCAGTAACATAGGGTGGACCCCACTACAGTCTATGAGATTGACTACAAGAGAAGAGTCTGGGGGCTCAGTTATATATATATACCACAAACATTTATCAAACACCTCATAAGTCCCAGACACAGTATTATATACAGTGAGCAAGACAGATCCCAAAATCCTTCCAGTCAATATAGGCAACATAGATTGGGCAGTGGTGGTGCATGCCTTTAATCCTAGAAATTGGGAGACAGAGACAAATGGATCTCTATGAGTTAGAGGCCAGCTGGGACTACAGAATGAGTTCCAGGACAGACAAGGCTGTCTCAAAACACCAAAACAAAAACCAAGCCAAACAAAAAAAAATCCCAAACCCAGCAATATAGATGTTGATTGTTTAAATATACCTATGTAGAGACAGACATATTAAACAGACATTTATGTTTACATACAGTTATATGATATTTTACTATGTATGTGGTAAGTTAGAAGAAACAAAAAAAATAAGCAATAAAAAAATAGAAAGTTTTTAGGTAAATGAAAAGGTGTTAAGAATTTTAAGTCAGGTTATAGAAAATGGTCTTATTGAGAAGGTATCACATGGGTAAATATGAAATAACTTAGATGATTATCAGGTTTGGTAAAGAGTATTATGGAAACAAGTTTATGGATGTGCATACTGTATTTAAAACGAAATAAAGAGAAAAAATGGTTAGATTGTACTGCAGAAGCACAGGAACGGGAATGGTATCCAGAGGAGTCAGAGGCAGGAAGTGTAGTGAAGAGTTTCCTCTTGCAGTAACTTCAGCAAACAAGCACCACACTCCAAGCAGAGAGACGGCGCTGTCTGTCTGCAGGGTGACTGGCCTTCATGTGGAGACTCTCTGGCTAGGATGAGACACCATGAAGTGTTGAGACGCTGTCATTGCAGGTGGTGCTGTCTTGACCTGGGGTCAGCTGTAACCAGTTGGTGTGGTCAGTTGTGCTGGTCAAATCGTGCTGTCGGAGTATGTGTAAGAGAAAAGGATGGATCTAGATGGCACCGAAGTGTGTGGATTCAGTGATGACTGCTATTTATTTTCCTATGCTGCTGGGTTGGTAGTTGTATATGTGTGCATTTATATGCTCTGTTTATAGCCCATGTATCAGGCAACAAGAACTGGAATGTCTTCCTGACAGATAAATGCGTGTCCATCTATGTGTTATTAAAATTAATTGGGAACATGTGAAATAATATATTTAGACTTTCAAATATTCTTAAATGTTCAGCTTGTATCAGAAACATTTCATATTTTATTTTTTTGAGGTTTTTGCCATTTGTCTATGGTAAATTTTTATAGCTAAGATCCTCTGCTACTGAAAACTGACATACCTAAGGTGTCTTTATTACTGACTTTAATCTTCCCTTCTCCCTCATTTAAAAATGCATGCAACATGTCAATTCTCAGTCAATTTTTGGAAATTAAAAACATACAAGATAAGCTGAGCAGTGGTGGTGACACATGCCTTTAAGATCAGCTCTTGGGAGGCCGAGGCAAGCAGATCTCTAAGAATCGAGGCCAGCTTGGTCTACAAGAGCTAGTTCCAGGACAGGCTCCAAAGCTACAGAGAAAGCCTGTCTTGAAAAAACAAAAAAGAAAACAAACATACGCACACACACACACACAGAGAGAGAGACAGACAGACAGACAGACAGACACACACACACACACACACACACACACACAAGATATATTATTTGTCTTAGAGGAAACATGAATCATGTAAAGGTTCATCTCCTGCTATTCTATACAAGGATTCCAGGTGTCTTTCAGAGTATGTATGAAAAAAAATGGAGTCGATCAACACTTACATTAGAAAATAACATGAAGCAAAGGATGGAGTCAGTATTTAAACCATTCTAGAAGTTGATTTCAGACTTTTGCTCAGCAAAACAATAAAAAGACAGGATAGGGTCACAGCTGTCAACAGTACTGAACCTCAGAAGCTACCTAGAAAGACACCTTTCCTGGCCCTTAATCATAAAGACAGCTTCTCTGGTGGGTAGAAACACACTCAGGGTCTCCTTAAGAGCTTCCAAACAATATAAAGCAAGGGGCTTTAAAGAGTCCATGCTTATAATATTTATTTGTGTTGATACTAATCACTAAAGCATCAATAAATAATGGAGTGCTAACAGTGATATCTAGGACAACTTAAGAATATTATTTCTCATGCTGATGATTTGATGAGGACTAGACATCAGTGTGATCCAGTTCACAAACTTTCAGGCCCTGCTCCAGACCTCAGGGTTATCAGCCAGAGCAACAATCGGCATGAGAACCAAGCCTCCAGGTACGGCTGGGGTAGATTCAACTTGGAAAATCATTATCTGTTTTTCATGTGTTTGTGTATGTGTGTGTTCCTGTGTGTACAGGCATGTGAATACTTGGACATATTTGAACACGTTCATGTGGTGGCCAAAGGATGACTTGGCTATTGCTTCCTAGGAACGTTCCACCTTGATTTTAATTTTGGTTGAGTTTTTCTTTTGTTTGTTTTTGATTTTTCTCTTGTATGTGTTTGGGGAGCAAGGCATGGAGCTTGCTAAATAGTCTCGGCTGGCTGGCTAATGGATTCCAGGGTTCTGCTTGTCTCCACCCACCTCCTGCCCCCAGCAGTAGGGCCACAGTGGACACGGCTCCACCTAGCTTGTTTACATCCATTCTGGGGCTTGAACTCAGGTCCTTGTGGTTGAGAGGCAAGTACTTTACTGACTGAGCTGTCTCACCAGTCCCACCGTTATCAATCTTAATACCTTACGTGAAAGATAAAGCTTGGAGGTAATCTGCAAACTAGGGGTCCTCTCTGTCCTGCTGCGCTGGCCCTCCTCTACTGGCAGGCATGGCTAGCAAATTTCTTGGTCTTTACTTAACGACGTTGGCCTGGGTTTCCTGGAAATCAGCTGCTGTCTGGAGAGTGAGTCACTTTACTTCTGAAGGCCTTCATGTCCTCATTCCATGGTGTCCTGTAATCAAATAGAGCAGGGTCCAAGTCAGGTCCCCTGAGGCGACGGCCCCGGCGGTGCTTTTCAACTTTGGTGGCATGTTAGAATCACCCAAGGAAATTAGTTCTTCGAGGAAGGACCAATTCCGAAATCTCACTCCGACAACACAGGCTGGAAACTGTGGGGAGCAGTTTGGGGATCGGCCTTGGTGTTATTTTTACTCCTTGATGATTGGCATGTGCAGCCAGGGCTCCAAATGACTAAGTAGGAAGGTCCTGCTGTGATGTTGTGGAACTCTCACTGTCCAGAGAATCAGGTCCTGGAACCATCCTTACCGCTTTCCTCGTCCTCAGCCTCCAGAGTTTACATCGATTTGTATTACTATTTTTCTGACAGAATATTTTGTGAGGGCAGGCCCCATGTCTTGGCTTGCTCACCATCGAATCCACAGTAGCTAGCTAGTACATGGAAGCCAGCAGGCATTTCATGAAAATTTGCTCGGAATATCCTCAGGATCCTGCTCAAGCCTCTGCTCAGCTCCCTGGTCCTTATGAGTTCTGTTAAAACAATTCAGACGCTTTAGATCATAGTGTAGAAAATAGGTAGTTATTTCACAAAGTAAAGTGAAGGCCCCTAAGAGGCGAGAATGGGAGAAGGCCCAAGGGACCACGGCAGAGCAGATCATGCTCAAGGCACAAGAGTGAACACTTGTGCATAGGACACTCTCTCAAGAAGTGACAGGGACAGTGGCCAAAGAGACCATAATGCCAGTCTAGTTCAGACATGCTTTCTATTCTTCCTAAAGCCTGTAAAAACAGATAGCTTTTTCTGAAGGGCGGTTTCCTGTCTGGCAAATGAAGGGATAACACTATGTGTATGTCTTTGTTCTTGACCAGAGAGCCTCCATCTAGATAGGACTCTGAGATGTTCAGAATGTCATGTCTACATCTCAGATGCCATGATGGCCTGGGACCAGAGTCTTGCAGCTTCAGTTGCTGTTTTTACAGTCTGCTGATTAACAGAGAGGGGACAACCCCAATGATCATCAATCTTGCTAATATCTATCCAGCTACCTGACCAAAGGGTGAGTGAATTGGTACCTAGAAACTGCGCCAGCCTCACAAATCAGTATGTTACTGGGATATATTGCAAGGGAAACTCTCAGAACTGGATACTGGCTTTTTAGTAATGGCTGTGTTGCTTCTCAGACACGCTGCCTTTTTTTTAAAGGCCCTGAAGTCTGGGCCTCAGTCTGTTTTAACAGTTACCAGTTAAACCAGGCTTCCTGGAACCTTCAGGGTCAGTGAATGATAAGGGGGGATGCCGAAAGGGCAAGCGAAATGAAGTCTAATTTTTGAAAATCTATTCCTGGTATGATTTATCTTGGAGAAAAGACTTTAGCATTTAAAGAAACAGTTCCCAAACCACGGTCCTGAAGGCGCAGAGAGGACTCTACAGGATGCACGTTTCTCCAACGCTGGGTGTTTTCCAAAGGGGACTTGACTCAGTTCTGGGAGAACTGGAACAGCAGGCAGAGTCAGGTCGCCGTTTTCTAGAAGGCCTGTGAATGCATAAATACAGGTGGGTTTTCAGGAAAAGCCGTGCAGAAAGGAAGCCCACATATTCCGTCTCATCTGCCCAAGCAGCATGTGCCGGCAGATGGACTGAGTCACCCGTTTCCTATGCTGGCAACTTATTAGCCGCCCCTGGTTTTCAGGCTCAGCTGAGGGTATTTGCTCGGAGTACATTCACAGGCAGGTGTCCACTCTCCCAGCTGCAAAAGCTTTGCTCCTCTCTCCCTAAAAGGGCCCCGGCATGTGAGGTTCATCTTTCTCTACGCCATTGTAGGTCTTTAGGGAAAATAATCATAATGAAACAAATTTGTATTAATTAGAATGCCAGTTCCAAGAATATGATAGCATGCCCCAGGGGTGTTTGTATGTGGTATAGAAAGTAAAATCTTTTTTTTTTGGAGTGATGGGTCTTGTGTTGAGCTACTGGGTCTCAGTAGAAAGAGAGATGGACGGAAGATGGGGTGCAGTGGTCTGACTGACTCCCTCCCATCTCTCTAGTGAACAACTCAATCATATTTGACACCTGTGGTTTCTACTTATATTTCATTGGAATCAACGTTTACATAGCTTTTAAGGGAAGCAAAAGTAGGACTAGGAATCCATGCACGTAGATCCTGCAAATAAAACTCCAACATTTACATTTCCTGAAATGTTTATTATAGCTAAGGCTCCTGGGTAATTTCTTTCTCTTTTCATCCATAGAGAAATTGTTAGATTTCATAAAAGTGTCCACTTTACTTACAAAAATTGAATTCTACTCATTCTATAAATTATGCAACTATATATCACTGAATCTGCCTTTGGCTCAAAATAATGAATATATTCACGTGTTGCTTATGAGTGATGATGTATTCTTCTCTTTTTTTACTCCAACTTTAAGTGTATTGCCTTGCAAATGTTAGCCTTCTCCCTGAATCATCTGAAGGCTTCCTTAGGATGTGTGCTTCTTGGCCTGTTTCTGCTTGAGCAGGTCCTGGGCAGGGAAATGGCATATCTTGTTAGGTCCAGAGCCTGCATGACAAGCAACCCCATGGGATTGTCAAGAATGTGTCAGGCCAGTGGAGAAATTTGTGTAGCACAATAAACATACACAAAAAAGAATGTGTTGGGCATAGGTGAAAAACTACTACATGCATGGATGTGGTAACATGCAGTCTCATTCTCAAATGCCTGTGTGAAGGGCTAGCCACCCTGAGGAGATGGTCTGCAGCTGATGCTAGTTAACCAAACCAAGGGTTCAAGTCCATGCCACCTGACAAGGTCAATGACTCACATGACAGAGGACTGAGAGAAAGAGAGTTTATTCAGTGCCCGACAGATGGAAGTGGCTCACAGGCGAGCCTCCAATTCCAGGGGCGCTGACAGAGAGATGTGGGCTAATTCAAGGGAGAATGGTTCATGTCCAGGTGCTCAAGGGCCACCTCTTTACTTCTTTATTATAGTCGTGAAGACCGGTAGGTGTCCTTAGTCTAAAGCTTAAGGCTGCAAAGGAAGCAGACACAATATAAGGACAGAAATGTCAAACCTTTTCATCTCCTCCTGTCTCACTCTGAGTGGCCAGCAAGACCAAGTAAAGAGCCAGTCTCTTAACCAAAAGTGGCTATCAGGCTCTTGAAGAATAACAGTAGACGTGCTATCTTAGCTTAAGACTAATGGTGTAGTGCTAGCCCAATGATCCCTATCTGTGATGTGTGTGGTGTGTGGTGTGTGTGTGTGTGTGTAGGTAGGTATGTGTGTGTGTAGGTGTCTGTGTGTGTGTAGGTGTTTGTGCAGGTGTTCCCGTGGGCCTATGTACTTGGAGGTTAGAGATCAGCCTCAGGGGTCATTCTTCAGAAGCTGTTCACAGGGTCTCCCACTAGGAACTGTGGATCATTCATTAGGTCAGGCTGGCTGACCAGGGAGGCCAAGCCTGGCCAGGGAGCCCAGGGATCCTCCTGTATCCATGTTTGCAACTCAGAGATTGCACACCACACCTACCTCCACGCTCAGCTCCGAACACAGGAACTAGATAAGAACCTGGATCCCCCATTGTTCTTGTGCAGTAAGAATATTACTCACTGAGTCATCTCTCCAGTCCCCCAAGTCAGTGGTTTATAAGAGCAACTGACTAAGTAAAATTAAAGGGTTTGAGATTTGAGCCAAGTACTGTTACCAGGAGGCAGGGCAGAATGGCTTCAGGAAGGGATCTGAGAATCGGAAGGGCTCCCCCACATTCAGGTGACCCCTTCCTTTTCAGGCCTAAGTCCCTGGCTGCTCCTACAAATCCCACCATTGCTTCTAGGTTTCCTTGTGAGGCACCGATGTTTACTTGAAAGGTGCAGATGGCCTGCTAATTTAGGTTGAGTCTGGTACTGGAAGAAGTAAATTTGGGAAGACTTCGAGGTTTAGTGGTGGATGTGGCCCTGTGATTCAACCTCAGAATTTTAAAACCCACAGACAGAAGTTCAAAGAGAGTAAGAGATCTTTTCTGCCAAAAGTCAGGAAAAGCCACAGACTTAGAACCATTAACATGGGGCAAGACTAGAGGGGAGAAAAAACAACTCCCAAGGATGTGCCCTTACCCTGAAGCCTGCTGGCTGAAAAAGTACCTTCATTGAGAGAATGAAGACAATGATGCATAAGTTCCAGTCCCTCTCTGCTGAGGAAGCTTCAGGGTTCCCTTCATCTAGTTCCTCAAGGTGCCCATTCAGCCCCAGAGCCAAACAGTGGACTCCTCTGTGACCTCTGCCAGCAGCCAAGGGCAAGCGCTCCTTGTCACTGATGTTCCAGCTCCATACTGAGTCACCCTTGTGTGAAGACCCCAAAGTTCTCTTTGGCCAGGCCTACTCACGGTCAGGCAGCCTAGCGACCATGATACAGCTGCAGCTTCTCACCTCATACTCTAGTTTCTCACCTCCTTGCTTTTCAGTTTTCTTTCTTTATTCTTGCTATTTTTTTTTTCTGTGCCAGACTACCCACAGACTTATTCTTCAGCCTCCCTGGTGCTGAGATTATAGCTGTAGCCCTCTGTACCCAATTGCTATCCTTCTTCCATGCTAACTGCATCCTGCCTTCATCACGTGGGGAGGATGAACCTGCACTGCACCTCCACACTCTTCTCATGCTTAGGTGGCATCTCATGATGACCTCCCAAAGTCAAAATTCTCCCTCCACACATGATGCCAGGCTCAAATATGCCGCCATGAAGATGTCTTTTAATCTACCGGCTAGATTGATTGCTCCCTCTCTTGGGCAACCCAGGAGCATTTCAGTCTCAGACCCAGCTTAATTGCTATCCTTATGAAGGCGTGCTTATGAGCACAGTCACACACACGCGCCCTATTGTCACTGATCTTGAAAACAACTGAATTTAAAAGAGGTCATTTGTCTTAATTCTGGGATTCCCATGACTCCTCCACAGTTGCCAAAATTGTCATTGTCTTCGTTCTTTTACCATAATTAAAGAATTGAGACTCCTGCTCAGAGCACACTGAATCATGGCGTGTCTCTCACAATTTATTTGACTAAGTTTTAAGAGCTTTATGGCACTTCCAGAACAACCTCTGCTGACACATTCTTGCTAGCACCACTGGGAAGGTCATTGGGAGAATTCTCTCTCTGCTATGAGATTGCCTGCCTGAACTGTTTACTATTCTTGCCTTGTCCCCTGGCTTGGCCTTAGTTCAGAGTCCTGGGGACTACATTGGTAGCTCTGTATTTTCCTCTGAGTCCTAATAAAATGATCCCCAGCATATAGTAACTACTACTCCAGAAATAATGGGGTCGGGGCTGTCATAAGGCAGGTAGGTGGGTAGCAAAGGCAACCTTTTGTTCTTTTACAGTGTTTTGGAAGTGCCCATGTCATTTCTAATTCAAATCTGCCCACTCTACCTTAGAGAATTAGCTCTCAAAAGGGCAGGCCTGTCACTAGCTATGTTCCCAATTATAATTTGTATTTCTTTATAGCCCCAGATACAATAGAAAGTGTAGCTTTTGCTACAGACAGATCATTTATTCCTTCACTCAACAAATAATAATTGCCTTCCACTGCATGCCAGACAGTACCAAATACCGGGGCTATAACAGTGAAAAAGGCAGGCACCATCCTGTTTAATCTTAATATGAATACCGATTGCCATGGGAACCAAGAATTGGGAAGTGAAATCCGTTGTGAAAATTCCTTCTAAGGAAGCGGTGTCTATAATCTAAGAAATAAAAAAAAAAAAAGGTACTTGAGACAGCCAGATAAAGACAGAGAATGGAGTATGAGCTGGACTGGGAAAGTCTGACCCCTCTCTCAGGGAGGTTTCCCTGCCCCATCTCTATTAGAGCTCCTCAGAGTTGTTCTCGAGCATTCTATACTTCATGATCACAGCCTTCATCACCCCACATGATGATTGCCTGTTTATTCTTCGGTGTTCTCCACTAAATAACAGAACCTAGACAACTAAGAATTGTGTCAGTTTTTCAAGCATGCTATCCTGTGTGCATGGCACAATACTAGCAATAAAATGTATTGACTGCCCTACCCTGCCCTGCCCATGGCCTTAGCACTCACCATGGGTGTGCATGACTTCCTGCTGCCAAACACCGAGCTTGGAGTATAGAAGGAGAAGGCTCTGCAGGCAAAGTTGGCAAAAACAGGAATTAACAGGCCTGGGAATAACCTCAACCTTGGTGGATAAAAACTGGCATGTTTGTCTCCCCACTTAAGTGGGTGAGTGCCGTGTTCTACAAGCTTAAGATATAAGTAAACTGCTTAAATATTGCTTACAGGCGTCCTTCTCTTCCCGTCTCATTCACCTCTCAGGGTTCCCTGTGATGACTCCCAGTAAGCCTTCATTAGAATCTTGACTCAGGACCATATGCTAGGATGGTCGTTTCTAAGTGTGTGCCAAAGGATGGGGTCCCTTAATGACTCGGTTTCTTATTTGCTTGGCTAATCAGGCTATGATGTCTTTGAATGTACACCTTCTACCTACTCCTCTGAAAAACTCCTCTGATAAACCAGCTTGTTAATTAGCTCTATGATATAAGAAAAGCCTAGCTATACAAACTGGTTGAAATGGACCGTTACCTTGTCACATGACCATCTGGCCCAGTTGGACGATCAGAATAAGAAAGAGCTAGCTAAAGAGATGTTTTTGACTGTCTGCCTTGACCTCCAGAACTCATGGCCTATTCAGCTATTCCAGAAGTGGATATATACCCGAGGGGAAGAGCTGTGCTTTTAATGAGAGGCGGTTTACTGCAGGTCGCACACAGCTCCTGGGCCTGCTCCTGCCTTCTGACTTAAATAGCAGCCCCGAGTCCTTAGAGTTAGGCTACCAACCTTTCAGTGTCATAACACAAGGAAACAGAATCTTGTCTGTGCATCACTCACATCTGAAAAAGAAAAGTAATGTGGGATATTTCTAGTTAATAGAACCATGACAATGACGACAGCAGTTAAGACAATAATGATGGCAACGGCTACTGAGCTGACAAGGAAGCAGGAGCAGAGGGCACCTATTTAAAACCTCCAAATATTCCTATGTTCTTACCCTTATTTATTTCTGCAAATAGGAAAGCTGATGCTAGGAGAAACTTCACATGGTGCCAATTCAGAGTGGAACTGATGTTCTGAATGTCATTCTCGGGGGACTACAGAGATGGCTTAGCACTTACTGCTCTTGCAAAGGTCCCAGGCTTGGTTCCCAGCACCCAAGTGTCAACTTACAACTGCTGTTAATTCCAGTTCTAGGAGGTTTAGTGTCCTTTTCCAACCTCTGCAGGCACCAGGCATGAACACGGTACACATATATATGTGTTGTATGCATAAAATAAAAATAGATCTTTTAAAACTTGTTTTATTTTAAAAAATTAAAATCATACTGTGCATAGTCCTTACTAGATGCTCCTTTGAAAGAATAAATTTATGATGACCAAAACAAGATGCCACACCTCAAAGCAACAGCATCACCATAGCATCCCAGCTAGCAAAGGCCACGTTGGTAGCATCCCCTCCCACCTCAAGAGTCTGTAATGAAATGTCTCAATATCCCTCTGGAATGAGGTTTGGACACTCATAAGTAGGAACTTAGAACTTTATCTGAGTTCTATTGCAATGGGGGCCTCTGCTCTAAAGAATCAGTTAAATCATGGGTAGAGCTTGGGTTTCCATGGCAATCTGATCATGACAGGGTATCCTTCCTCTTCCCTAGGAGGAGTAACTTAAAGAAGGCCTAGTGAAGAGTGGGGACTCTCACCTCCACCCAATAGAAACAAGGCTTCCCTTAGCCTGGTGTCCTAGCACTCAGAAGGTGGAAGCAGGAAGTTTGCTAGTTCAAATCCAGCCTGTGCTACTTATCAACTCCTTGATTAAAAGAACTAAGATCTGTAGATATAGCTCAATGGTAGTGCATCTTCTGGCAGGCATGAGACTCTGTCCAACCTCTCGTATGCTAATACAATAAACAAGGTTTCACAATAGTCCTCCCATTTGGAGGGGACAAAAAAGGCCAGTAGAAAACAATACAAACAACATACCCAAGACAGAGAGAGAAAGAGAGAGACAGAAACAGAGAGAGACACACACAAATGGGCACACACATGAACACATACATGGACACACACACACATGGACACGCAACATGCACACACACACACACACACACACACACACCCTACTCATTAGTAGTGAAAAGTCCCTCAAGTATCATTAGAGACCAGGTGAGGAGCCTAGCCACTAACCTCATAAAGCAGTGCAAGATAGTGGTGCCATTTCAGATCCTTCCAGAGCAGTGAAGAAAAACAAAGCCAGTAGACACAGAAGAGTTAAATAATATCCAGAGCTGCCTAACACTCAAATAGGAGTTTCCACTGAAAGGCATTTACCAAGGAGAGAACAAGAAATTACATGAACTGAAGAAATAGTGTTTCAACAATGAGGACCCTAAGAGAGAC
Source organism: Microtus pennsylvanicus (assembly GCF_037038515.1). NCBI lineage: Eukaryota > Metazoa > Chordata > Mammalia > Rodentia > Cricetidae > Microtus > Microtus pennsylvanicus. The sequence continues at coordinate 40,150,231 of NC_134582.1, forward strand.
ATACATGGATCTAACCTTCATGGGAAATAGAAAAAGATAAGAAATCCTGAGTAAATTGGGTACATGGGGACCATGGGAGAGGGTTAAAGGGTAAGGGAGAAGAAGAAGGTAGGGGAGCAGAGAAAAAAATGCATAGCTCAATGAAACCAATAAACTTATTTTTTAAAAAAAGAATACTAAAGTCGGGTGATGGTGGCACACGCCTTTAATCCCAGCACTGGGGAGGCAGAGGCAGGCGGATCTCTGTGAGTTTGAGGCCAGCCCTGGTCTACAAGAGCTAGTTCCAGGACAGGAACCAAAAGCGCTACGGAGAAACCCTGTCTCGAAAAATCAAAAAAAAAAAAAAAAGAATACTATTGAATAAAAAGGAAGGAAAGAACAAAAGAAGGAAGGAAGATATAGTTAGTGTTGTCCCTGAACTAGAAAAACTAAGCCAAAGAGAATGAGGAGACACTGGAGAAATGGCTCTGCAGTTTAAAGCACTTGTGTCACACAGGACTCAGACGCTGTTCCCAGCACCTACACTGGGTGGCTCACAACTGCCCGTGACTCCAGTTCCAGGGGTCACAAGCCTCCTTCTGGCATCGGAGGTGCCATAAACTCTTGTAGATGCACACAAATAAAAATAAAGCTTTTTAAATGGGATGAGGAAGACAGGGATGAGACCACTGAACTGCTAGAGCAATAGAATTATTAGGAAAACATGAATTAAAACCACAGTGACACATCTCCCATCCGCCAGGATGGCTGTCATTCACAAGATAAAAGTGTTGACAAAATGTGGAGAAAAGAGAATTGTAAACCATTGGTGGGAATGTAAATTAACATAATGATCGTGGAGAACAATGAATATTCCTTAAAAATCTGAAAATATGGTAGAATTACCAAGTGACTCGACAAACCTATTTTTGAGTATTTAACTCAAAAAGCCTTGGTAAGTAATACTATGTATCATGTTCATTGCAGCATCATATTCAACAGTTGTAGAATGAGTTGAACTGTCTTCAGAGGAACAAATGAAATACACCGTATACGCTGTGTACATGAAATGAAATTTTAGTCACCCTCTTTAAAGAAAAACCTCTGGGGCTTGAGAGATGACTCAATGCTTAAGAGCATTGGCAGCTCAGCCAGATGACTTGGGTCAAGTCTAGCACCCACATGTGACTCATAAACTTCTATAATTCCAGGCACAGGAGATCAGATGCCTTCTTCTGGCTCCCATGGGCAATGTAGACAGATATAAATACAGACAAAACAGACATACACATAAATTAAAAGTAAATAAATCTTTCTAAAATTTTTATAGAAATGAAAAATCAGGGGGAAATACAGTAAATGAACTAAACTAGACACAAAAAGACACTGTGTTTTCTCAATTGTGCAATCAAAAACAGTCAAAGCCATAGTAGAGAGTAAAACAAAAAGTATTCGAGGCCAGGAAGTGAGAAGTATTAGGTGATTGCCAAAAGGTACCGAGGCAGACAGATTGAATAAGACATTTTATTTAAAATCTATTGCACTGCATATAGTTAATAGCATGTTATACATTTCAAAATTGCCAAGAAATTATACTTCAAGTACCCTCAACACAAGTACTTGATAAATATTTACAGCAATAATATGGCAATTAGCTTAATTTAATTTAGTAATTTATTCATAAGTCATGATATGCAATGTACAAATAATTATAAATTTATAATGAAATAAAGAATTTAAGGACTAACGAAGAAATTGAGATAGTCTCTGTAAAAAGTTGTTTCCTGTCCCAACTGCCCAGTCCCAAATAACCAACTCAGAGGCTGAATATGAATTATAAGTGCTTGACCAACAGCTCAGGCTTATTACTTGATGACTCTTACACTTTAAGTTAACCATATTCCTTATTTACACTCTGTCACAGGGCAGGGGGCAGTACCTTTGTTAGCAGGGCACATTCATCTCCTTTTCTTCTGTGTCTGGCTGGCAACTCCAGACTCTGCCCTTCTCTTACCCATCATCCTTAGTTTGACTGCCCAGACTATACTTTCTGCCTGGCTGCTGGCCAATCATTTTATTAGACCAATTTGAATAACAAATCTTTACAATGTACAAGAGGATTATTCCACAACAACTCTCTGACAAAAAAAAACTAAGAGTATCTGACAATAGGCTAATCCTAAAGGAAAGCCTCCAAAAGATCAACAGGAACAGTAAGGAAGCTTAGCCTATGAGAAAGAGAGACTCTATGTCAGTGGTTCTCAACCTGTGAGTTGTGACCCTTTGGAAGGTCAAACCACCCTTTCACAGGGTGATATCCTGTTTATCATATATTTACATTAAAATTCATAACAGTAGCAAAATTACAGTTAAGAAGTAACAATGAAAACAATTTTATGGTTGGGGGTTACCACAACATGGGGAACTGTATGAAAGGGCTAGAAAGGTTGAGAACCACTGATATAGGCTGGGGAAATACAGTAGTTTTTCTGTTTCCTGAGTTTTGCGTTATATTTCATGGTTGAAACAAATTTTCAATATCATCTAATACAGTTCTAAATGTATATAATAAAAATAGTATAGGTAGCTATAATTGCACATGGAAAAATATAAAAAGAGCCATCTACATTGCACTAGAGCTAATAAAGCAACCATAGTAGTCTTTAGAGTGTGGTATCTAAAACAGCATTTTAGTAGTGGTACAAAGACTAAAAAGTGTAAAGTGTTTTTATACTCAAAAACATTAGATATGAACTAGTGTAGCTTAGTTGGTAGAAGGCTTGCCAAGCATGCATGAAGCCCTGAGTTCTATATTCACTACCCCACAGAAGTGGGCATGATGGCGCTCTCATATCATCCCAATACTTGGAAAGCTAGAGGCAAGAGAACCAGACGTTCAAGGTCATCTTGAGAACATCTTGGGGACATCCTGGACTGTGTGAGGCCCCCCAAAACAGAAAGGGAGAGGCAGGCAAGCCACATAAAAATGGATATCTAGGGGCTGAGAGATGAATTCATGAATTTAAGACCATTGGCTGCTCTTCCAGAGAATCAGATTTGATTTCCAGCATCCTCACGGTGACCCACAAACACATGTGTCAAGGGATCTGATGCCCTCTTCCAGTTTTCACAGGCACCAAGAATTCACGTGGTCATAGATACACATGCAAGAAAAACACTCATCCACTAAACATAATTTTTTAAAAAATATTTAAAATGTAAAAAGAAATGTTCAAGTATCTCACCGCCAAGAAAAACAAAACAAATAACAAATATAAGTAAGATGACAAATGTAAGTTCTAATGCATCAAAAGCTAGCAAACAAATAACCTAAGTGCATCAATTAAAATGAAGAAGGGGCGGGGTTAATTGTCTAATAACCAAATTATAAGTGGTCTATAAGAAAGTTATTTCAAATATATGAATATGAATAAACTGAAAATAAAAAGATAAAAAATTCATATACAGACATGGCAACAATAAAATAACTTGTTAACATCGGGACAAAGAAAGCTGCAGAAAGAGAGGGGGACCAACATACCAGCCCTAAACACAAGCAGATGACACAACAAAGCTGCAGACTCTATTAGGCAAAACCAACATGATTGCAAGGAGAAGCAAACAGCTCCGTAATCATGGCCGAGACTATAATGATTGTTTAAACATTAGGTAAGGCACCTACATGGAAAGCAGTAAGCACACAGAAGAATGCAGCCGCAATCAGCAGGATATTACAACTGTCTTAATATTTTCTCTGCATACATTTTTAAAGTCCTGCATCTAAAAAGGATGATTTTTTAAGGGACTTTGGGACCGAGACAATATCCAGCACTATAAATCAAATCTCACCAAGGTTCGTATAATTAAATCATGCGGAGTGCATTCTCTGGTCAGAATGAATCAAACTGGAAGTCAGGAAAAGAGAGATAACAGAAATACTTCCGAGTACTTGGAAATTAAAAAACGCCTTAAGTAACCCATAGGCCTCAAGGGGATGTCTCCAGGGAAATAAGTTTATCAAATGGAACAGAAATGAAAATAAAATGCATCAAAATTTATGGAATATGACTGATGCTAGGGGGAAAATTTATAGCACTAACTTCGAAGAGAGACAGTCTCAAATCAATAGTCTAAGTTTCTGCCTCAAGACCTGAAATAACAAAATAAGCTCAGAGCGAATCGCAGCGAAAATATTGATGGAAACAAGGACCAGCCAGGAGCAGGGCACACGATGGAGCTGGCTTCGGGAACACATAGTTTCTCAGGCCATTGCTAAATTATAAGTCAAAGTGAAAAGTAAGTTCTGAGCACGCAGGCCAACTCTGGCAGAGGCTGAGGCTTTGCCATCCTGGGCTGATTGCTGGTCAGCTTGTGAATTGGGTTTCTCATATTGTCAGTTCGCGTGTTGGTCACATCAGGGTATACATTCAATTTCTCAACTCCGTCTGTATAACATCCTTGCAGTGACACAGCTAGCAGACAGACCGGCAGGCTCGTGGCAGCCGAGGCGAGAGAGGTGTGCCTACGAAAGGGAAGTGTGAGGGGTCCTCAGGGATGAAAATATTCTGTATCTTTGTAGCTCTGTCAATATTTTGGCTGTGATATTGTAGAGTAGTCGCGCAACACACTGATAACAGGAGATAAACTGGGCAAAAGGTGCTAGGTATTAAACATGCTGTCTTCCTTTATATACCTGTTCATGCATCTAAATTCTTCTCAATGTTTTTAAGTTTAGGTAAACTTTAAAAACTCAAAGAAATGACAGTCATTACTTTCCATATAATTCTCAGCAACAGAGTGAGGGTTGATAATACGCAAAATAATCGATTCTGCTGGGGGGGGATATAACAGCACACAAAAGGACACCACAGAGACCCTATGGGGTCTCCCTAGGGACTAAGTCTTCCTAGGGACTAAGAAGTCATTACTCAGGAGTGCCACCACCAGTGAGGCTCAGTGCCTTAACCTGACTAGGGGAGGTGAGAAAATGAGGAAAAGCACCTATACTACAGAAACAGCAGACACACACACATGCTAGAGTTGGGGTCCGATAGGCTGTGTGGGCTCTGATGGAACAGTGCCTACTAATGCCACCACCCTGGACCTCGGTGTATTCACTACACACAGCATAAGGAAAAGAGTTTGGTACAACATGCAGGTGTCACCGGTGAGCAGTCTCAGGCCAGAAGCATCTGGAAGGAGGGAGCTGGAGTTGCCAGTTGTTGTACACACTGATAATGCCTGCATTTGGATCAAGGGAAGAAGGTTTTGCCTTTTCTGAGCCTAATCCATGTGGGGAAAGGCTTTGTCAATTTTCCAAGAATCTGAGGTCTTGGTCCTTATCATGGCTGAACTATGGATTTGAATATGAAAAGAAAATGATCTTGAAAGACGTGGAGAGTTGAATCAGACACCTCAGCACATAATGGTGCTGCGTGCTGATGGCCAAGCTCTCAGGGCACTCAAGAGTGATGCCAAGCTTCTGGTGTCATGTTGGTTTGTTTTTCTTGAGCAAATAGCAAGGTGAAGATGCTCTCAGAGAGATGATGCACTAATAGGGAAGTATATAAAAAGAGAGAGCAAAGCTACAGAATGCAAATCTTGTTATACCTACTTTTCTTGTTCTCTGTATTTTTATGAGGGCCGAGGAGTGAGGTGATGCTTGTAGGGTAATAGGAATATCATTAAAATGACAACCCCCGTTGGCACTCCAATTCCAAAGGAATGTTCCACGCAGTTCACCCATAGGTGAAGAGCTAGAGGTGCTTAGTACCCGTGGAGAGAGAGAAAACAGCTTTCCTCCAGGGCAGGTTCTCAGATAGGTTGTCCCATTCCAAGTGGATATTCCTGGACACATGGACATATAAGCAAAGCTAAATGGATATTTGTGTTGGGGGGTGCGCGTGAGCAAGTGTGTGCGCACATGTGCATATGAAGCAGAGAAAGTGGAGGAGAACAAACAGGAGACCATGGATTTGGGAGGGAGCACAAGAGGCGTTGGATAGGGGAGGGACGAGAATGATGCAGATGCCGTGCTCATGTGTGAAGTTCTAAAAAGAAAAACCTATTAAAATATGGTCAGGAAAAAATCAGTTCACAACTTGGAAACAAAAAAAAAAAGAATAAGAAACAGGAACTTTGTCTGCCTAATTAGAATATAAATATAACCTACATTAAATGTAACCATATGGCGCTGGAACCAAAATAGATAAATAGCTCAATGGAACATGCAGAAATATCTTAATATACATAGGAATCTTCTATATGAACCAAGGAATACTCAAAATCACAGGAAGGGGAAGCTCTGTTCAGCACATTGTTATCATATGTGGGCATCAGCTAAGAAAATTCAACGTAGGAGCTATAGCCTAACCCTGTGTGGTACATAAAAATTCAAAAGAGATCAAGGACTTCAATATAAACCCAAATTATAAAACTCTTAACAACAACAACAAAAACTTTGTTAATGATTGTTTTGGATGTGATATTAAAACAAAGAAAATAAAAATATAGGCAAATTGGACTAATTCAAAGTTTACAAATTTCTATGTAGCAAATGGGGCAGTTCACAGAGTAAACTCCCCTCAGAAGGGAAAAGAGATTTGGAAAGAATGAATTGGCATTCAGAATACAGAAAGGATTTCTAGAGCTTAGCAATAGAAACAGCCCAATTAAAAGCTGTAAAGGAGAGTCCATTAGTCCGGGCTATACAATGAACAGAAACTTGTTAAATAAGTTTGCACCACATGGCCTGGGCAGTCAATGACTCTTTATACTGGAAAGGCTGAGAAAACACTATCTGCTCCGTCGCTGTGGCTGGGTGTCTCAGTAGTCCCGAAGTGGAGATGGAAGTCTGGAGAATTCCTGGGGATCTGACAGAATTGATTTTCTACTGACTTGCAAATACATAGATAAAATGTGGTGATATGCACAGGAAAGCGTTATCAAGTCTCTTAAAGGAAGAAATTCTGACACAAGCAACAATATGGACATAGAATTCTGGTTTCCCTCTTCTCTTTAAGTCTGGCAAGAATGTCTATATAGGCAGCTCATAAGCAAATGCCAAAGCTTTTCTTCTGTTATTTATGTCCTCCTGTAGTCTCTCCCTTGACTGGGAGATGGACTTGAAAGCATTGCGCTAAGTGACATAAACCAGTCACAAAAAGGGAGGGATGAATGGTGTTTTATTTGCACATAGAAGCATCAGGAGTGTTGGAGCTCATGGGAAGACAGAGTGGAATGGTGGTGGCCAGCGGGGCAGGAAGGGGGTTATCTGATGAATCATACAGACCTTTATTTTTAAGAAGGCCTGGGTTGTTCAATGTGAACTTAAACTGCTGACCTGTGCCCTTAAAATGGTTAAAAGGAACCTTGGTATTGTGTGTTTCTGTTATTTCCTTGAGTGACTGTTGGTGGAGACCAGGACTCTGTGCAGGCTGGGCAGTGCTTGACACTGAGCTGCTTCTACCCACAGGCTCACTAGGTAGCCCGGGCTAGCTTTCTGTCTTCACCCACCAAGCACGAAGAATGCTGGGATCACAAGTGAAACCATCCTACCCAGCTTAAATGTCAAGTTTCGGTCATACAATTTGATGTTCTCATCACACACACACACACACACACACACACACACACACACACGTGCTTTGTAATTACAATTAAAGAGTTAAATGTAAAAGTTGAAAGCTCTACTTTGTCTTGTCATAATCTGATACCTAAGGAACTTGCGTTATTTATCTATTGCTACATAGCAAATTACTCCAAAACGTCACACGAAACCAAAAGGCTTTCTGTGCTCTGTTTCTGTGGGTCAGGAATCTAAGCATGGCTTGGCAGGCTCCCCTGGCCAGAAGTCTCTCATGCTGTAGTGAAACCATCAGCTAGAGTTGTGCCGTTTTAAAGGTCAGCTAGGCCTGTAGGATCCATTTCCAAGTTTCTGTGCACGGTTGCCGGCGGGTCTGAAAGAATCTGCTTCTGAGCTAGCCGTGTGGGCCTCTGCGGCACTGCTTCACCAAGAGGTGAAGAGGCTCTCCTGGGCTGAGAGAGTCAAAGGGAAGGATCTCAGCTCACACCCACCAGCATGGATGGCAGGAAGAAGGAAAGCGGAGGAAAGAGGGAAGAAAGAGAGAGAGGAGAGGTTGAGGAAGAGGAAAGACATTGAACCTTGTGCGGTGTGGTGGGAATGTGAAAAAAAATATGGATGGGATGCACATGAGGATGGAAGTCACAATCTTTTAATCTGGTGACATCATCTTGTGGCATCTTCTATATTTTGTTTGTTAAAAACAAGCCAGGTACCAACAATAGGACTCAACAGGTAAAGGATGCCTGCCACCAAGCCGTATTATCCTGGTCCCTAGGACCCATATGATGGAAGGAGAGATCTAACTCCTAAAAGCTGTCCTCTGACCCCCACACATGGCACACATACACACAAAACCTGACGAGTGAATGAATGAAAAATGAGTGAATGCAAGCTTTTTAAATGTATATGGTATTTGAGGATTTCATAAGTACCGTGTAGACATTGTTTCCATCCTTCTCACTCCTCCATCAAACTCCTCCTGCGTGCTCTCATCTCAAATTCCTTACAAAAAAAAGTGGGACTTTCTCTCTATGCCTAGAGTGAAGAAATTAATCAATGTGACATTTTCCCATGTGGTGCAGAGCCTGCCTAGGAAGACAGCAATTTCAGTGATTTAGACCATGTGGAGGGTGTACTCCAAAAGCCACCTTGGCCACTTAGTAGCTGTGTAGGCTTCGACTACCCTGACCTTCCCCCACCACCTCTGGACTTCTAGTTTCTAATGAATGAGATGGAAAGATGAGTATATCCCACCTCGTGGCTAGTTTTGAATATCGTATATTAAAAAGGCCTTCAGCTATATATTATATATATAAAGCACTCCCTTGGTGTGTGGTAGTGGTCGTTTGTACATAAGAAGCACTATGCTAGTGGGTGTCACTGGTTGTGTGGTAGGAAGTCTATGCTAGTGTGTTGGTAGCTGGTCTGAGGAAGTGTCGTGTTCCTACATGTTAGTAATAGTATAAGTTCAGCCTATTCTAGAGTAGAGGCTGGATTTGTCTCCTTTGATTTGCCTGCCTTTTAAAAGAATTTTATTTTTCTGTCTGTGTTTGTGTGAGGGTGTGTTCTTGGCGAGCGGTCAATAGAATTAACCAGACTAGCTTTAATATAAAATATTCAGCTTTAATAAGGGGAAGAAAGGGGAACTTACAAAGCCAGAGTTCCAGCGAAGTGCAGGAAAACAAAGAGGGAAAACAAGCGCACATGGATGGTTTTATAGGCTATTTGGAGCCCTGGGGGAACACACCCCACAAACAAGGTGATTGGTTGGGCTTCCCCTTCAGGTGTTCACCTAAGGGGAGTGCCTACGTGGGCCAAAAGTGAGTGCTGAATGCCCAGAAACTGAAGTGACAAACAGTTGTGAGCTGCCCAACACGGGTGCTGAGAATTAAATTCTGGTCCACTGCAAGAGCAGCCAACACCCTTGACCGCTGCGCCACCTCTCCAGCCCCTCTTGATTGCTTCTTAGTTCTCAAGCTCAGTTAGTACACGGTGCTAATTCCGAATGGATTTGCAAGAGTTTCATGTGTCCTCATCTGATTTTCCTGACTCTTTCTTACCGGGAGGAAAAAAAAAAATTGATGCTGCACAAAACGTTAATGCCATCATTTGCTCCTATGCCTCCAGATCAGTGCTTCAGATGTTAGAGAAGGGTGGACGGTGGCCAGACCTTGAGGGAGCAAGGACGGCTTACCCTCGGGCCTCTGCCGTGTTGTCCACTCACAATGCTGATGATGACATTGTTTTCTGATGTGATGAGTTCACCTCACAGAGCTGACCCACTTCTCATAAGTGTGACGCGGAACCAGTACCAAAGATTTCTTCCCAGTGGCTACATTTAGTGGTAGTTAGGCCCTGGAGATGGCACACATTTGTATTCTGCCGCTCTTCAGATGCCATGCCCAGTGACTTTAGAGTTGGCCGGGGTGTATCTGAAAATTGGCAAACACTGCAAACCCTTGCTTGATTTACTGTTTTGTTTGCCTAGCTTTAAAATACTAATGGAGAGACATTAACAATGCAGATTAAAAGGAGAGGTGTGCCATAAAATCTGAATCCCTCCAGAAATGCCCTTCAGTGCTGGCACCTCCATCTGACCAGGCAAGGCAGTTCCTTGTGTCATCCACCCATGCCATTGGACTCGATCTTTGTGCTTTCCTGTTTGTCTTACACATTGAGCGAAGGGAGGTGCCATTCAACGATCACTTCGGCACAACCCTGAGAGCCCGTATTTCACCAGTCCCCAGCCCAGCCTTTGTCTAACTCACTGGGATGTCCCAAGCCTCTGGGGGCGAGTGGAGAGAGGGATGAGTGGGTCTTATCAGATATTTATTTGAAATATCTGACTCCACCCACGGCTGTATGTATATACAAAAGCTGTGTGCGTGAATGTGTTGAGACCGGAAGTCTTCTGAATACTGTTTCCTGATACATCAAAGGAGGAGTTCAAGGGAGAGGGGAGTTGTTTGAACTGTATCTCTCAGAAAGACTTTGCCACCGTCTTTGGTCTGGTTCCTTTGCCCAGGTCTGGTGATCTGGGTCATGCCATTTAATAGTCACACAGAGTCAACTTTTCCCAAAAGGGCAAGGGGGTGGCCCCTAAATCACTTAATTAACATGTAACTGGCAGGGTTGTCCTAGATTTCTGGGACCGTGGTAACATCTCTCAATGGTATCCGCACCTTACATAAGCTGAGTGGGCTGCCTCTGGGAACGATCCAGGGAATAAAAGGGAATGTTTTCCTCCTCTGCATCACTAGCTTGCTTGCTGCAGTGAAGATATTTTGGGATCTTGGCTGAGTTGGTCTCTTTCTGGCCTGTGTATCCCTAGGGAGTTTCTGTTCCTACAGATGGAAACTAATTGAAGAGTAGCCATAGGCTGGGAGACTGCAGACACAGAGGGGAGGGGAGCTAGCTGTAGGATGCCCCTCGTCCCCAAGTGTGCCAACTACAGCACCATTTCCGAGCTGCGGAAGTCTGGGAAGTGCTATACTGAAAGACTATTTTTCCCATGGCAGGACTAGCTTCCAGAAGGGCTTCTGGAGTTCAGGGGTGCTTCCTGGAGGCCAGCTACCTGCCACTGTGGGGGTTCAAGCCAGGATGTTGGATCTGGGTTACCATTGGGAAAGTTATTTTAGCCTCTCAGAAACTGGGGTTCATTATTAGTGAGATGGAAATGATAGCAATAGGGCTGCAGCTGAAAGCAAATCCATCGATCCCAAACCTAGATCCCAAACCTAGGATTTCACAGTATCTCTGTGAATCCTACAATGCTCACATTTGAGGTGAGGATGCAGGGGACAGCTAAGTGTCAATAGAGACAGAGACATGACTACAGGAAATCCAGCTTTCATTACCTGAGAGTTTCTCTTAGAAACTTTTGACAAAACTCACATCTGGATTCATAGGACAGAAACGTAAAATCTTTTGCTCGTCCTTGTATCCAAAGCTGTGAGCCGTAGAGAAAGGAGTGGAGCCTTTAGAACTGAGCAGAGACCCGAGTTCTAAGCCTGAGCTGAGTATTCTCAGGAAATTGCTTTCAATTTTGTAAAACGGGTATTTCATACGTATTCTAAGAGGCAGGGTTGAATGGGTCCTGGCAGTGTAAAACCAACAAAGAGGGACCATGACTTCTGGCCTGAAAGAACACTTCTAGGATCCAGACATTTCTGATCCTAAATAGCAGTGACATTACCCTCAGCAAGCAAGGTGATCACAAAGATTAAAGGAGACAATCTGTGTCCAGGAACGACTCTGTGCATGGAAAATTAGGATAGCTGTGTTTACTGCTACTGCTATTATTAATGTTTTCTGTTGACTGGCTATGTTTAAGATCACCTACTATGTGCCATGAAGATGTGTCTTGTATGCAAGGCATCCCTGAAGGGATATGCTGCTCCACTTTGCACTCTGAGTAAAGTGTACTTCCGTTCTAGTTAGGGATGGGCACAGAAGTATACACACATGTGCACGCATGCACATATGCACTCTGAGTAAAGTGCCCTTCCGTTCTAGTTAGGGATTGGCACAGACTCACATACACACAACGCAAACATAAAGAAATATTTCAGATAATAATAAATTTTGTTTATAAAGGGTATTGAGGCCTAAGTGAAACCGATCTTTGGCTCGGATCCACATGGCTGGCCCCAATCTAAAGGAAAGAACAGTTGCATCTCTGCATCTGTTTGACATGTTCCTCACAAGCAGAGATCCCCTCGTCTCTTCCTGGATATGACTCCCCAATTTAGAAGCTGAGCCCAGACACAACAACCAGAATGTAATGGCCTCTTCTTCATGTGACCTGATGGAACCACGATTTTCTTGCCTGCATGTGGCCAATTTGTCCACAAGGTGGCAGTGTTTCACAATGAACAATGAGGTCCCGCAGGGATGGCTGGCCAATACTAAGGGCTACCTAATATTTGCTACAAGCACAAATCCCAATCCTTTCTGTGGTTGTGTTGGGTGTGTGAGATTCGACCTCCAGGACTTGGTGTGGTATCACTCTCCTCCCCTTTGTTGTTTGCATTTCTCTCTGAAATAATTGTTTTTAAAGCTAACACCTTTACAGCCACTGTAGCGAGAGTTACACAAACCTCACAGTGCTGGATCAGCCAGGCAGTGAGTCACACATACTGCCCTAATTCATAAAGAGTCTGAGGGTCAGAGAGTGCGCCCGGGGATGGACATCTGATTAAATCCAGCATCAGCTTCAAACCTAGGTTTTTGTGATGTCCTAGCTTAGCAATCTATCATCACAGTGTCCTCTTCTGTATTGTAGGACAGCATAGTATCAAGATCAAGTGTTGTTAAAGCAGAAAAAATCACATCCAATATTATAGCATCATATTCCAATACATGCATTATTAGTCTGAATATCCCCCTGTAGAATTTAATAACACCCACCCAGCCCAAGAGAATGCAGCCAGCAACATATCTGAAAACTGCAGGTATAGAAAGGAGGTGGGGGCAGAGTTCTCTTAACAGTTTTGGAATGGTGTCTTAGAGGAACGGTGGACACATCCAACATCCTCTTCTTTTGAATAAGAACGGGAGACCCAGCATCCTCGCACCCCTCTGTAGGCATCCTGGTAAGTGGAACCTGGCTGAGCAAAGCCAGGCTACTCGCTCCTCAGTGCGCTTCCCATGATGCACACGTGATGGGACCGCTCAGTGTCCATATGTCACGGTTTACCATGAGATTGTAGTCTGGGGCCCTGCAAGTGCCACGAGTACGGGTGAAAGAACGGGAAGGAGGCTAGAGACAAGATGTCCTATCCCCTCCAGTTTACAGATGAGGACACTGACCTATTTACTGTCCATCACAGGGTAAGCCCTGCACTTCCCCAAAGGACCATCTGCTAAAGCCCATCAGACACAGAGACGAGAATTAAAGCAGACATCTATCCAGGGCGAACCCCGGAGGACGCTCAAGATCAGGCACAGCCCCCATGCCAAGACCCATGTCTGAAAAGAAACATGCTCTGTATCTGAGAACCACCAAGCCCACATCTGAGAGCTGCCAAGCTCATGTCTGGTAACTACCAAGTCTGTGTCTGAGAGGGCCAAGCTCACATCTGGGAACTGCCAAGCTCACATCTGGTAGCCACCAAGCCCACATCCAAGAACCACCAAGCCAAAGTTTAGCCATTTAACAGAACTTGTCAGAATTTTTAATGTGCTGATATTGACCACAGAGTTGCCCAAGAGGGAACTCAAATAGTCAAGCGTTGCCAAAATTATTTGGGCATAAACTTATTCTTCGACTCGTTCTGTTTAGCAGGCTTGTTAATAGCTCGCACACTTGGGTAGAACGGAGACAGAAAGCACTCGTTTGCAGTCTGCTGTCACATTTCTCAAAGCCCGTGGTGTGGAGCCTCGGGTTTAAGCAGCTGATGGGATAGAAGGATGGCTGATGGCGGATATAGTTACTAAAGATTTCAGTGAGCTCGCAAGACCCAAACCATCTTGGAGCCATAGCAGCTGGCTGACTTAAAGGCTGCGGTTGGAGGTCACAGCGCCTGGAGTAGGTCGGGTCTCAGTAGAACTTCATCCCGAGAAAGGTAAATTATTCATTGTGAGAACTGACCTTGTAAAAACCTTCTTAAGGAAGTCGGAGAAGTCAAACGATTTGAATTGTGCTATTCAAAGGACACCTGGGTATACAGTATTCCGAGAGTCAACAAAAGTAATAAGGTCTCAGTACAGTGAGTTGGGGATTAAATGTCCTTCAACAAAGCCAGGACTTGGGGAGTCAGCGATTGGGCTTGAATTCTCGCTGTGATATTTGTTCGAATGGCTTTGCACAAGGTACCCTCGATGACTGTTGGTGTCCTTCAAATAGTAACACTGTGTAAACAGTGGGATAATGCCCCCTGCAGGAAAAAGGCAGAGAAACCCATGAAAGGGGTCATATTGGCATCAGAATAATTGGGGATAAACTACTTGAGGAGGAAAGAGGACCCCAAGGAAAAGATTGAGAAGCCGAATGTTCAGTAGCTGCTCTGCCTGAGAAAGGATTAGAAACCCCTGTAGGTAGAAAACTAGCCAATCAGTGGAGAGAGGGGACCTAGTGGGCAGTGGTCCAGAGGGCAGCCAGGAAGATTACTCAGCCCAGTCGAATCCCCACTGCCCGCCATACCGAGAAAAGTGACTATAGAGGAGACAGTCTGGCTGGCGTTTCCACGTCTCTAGGTTGGGTCAGGACTCACAGAGCTTTAGTGAACACAGCAAATCACAGGTAATGACTGGCCTCCCTGGTTTTGACTTTATTGGATTGGACATTAGGCTGTCTGCAGGGTTGTTATAGGAATTCATATGAAATATCCTTAAATGGGGAACTAAGTGAGGAAGATGGGCTCTAGCTCACTTTGTATAAACCGTTCTTGACAATTTGTCCCAATCACGTTTGTTCATTTAATAATAGTCTCTCATTAAGTTGAACCATCATCTCCATGGTAAGTCAGCACAATGAAGGGCCACAGTGGTGACCCTGTAGGGTCTTGAACCCTCTACCCAGCTCTGCCAAGAACCCCCCCCCCCCATGCAGTAGCTAGGCACAGCAGTCCTTGGTCCAAACGCTTGTGAAACAAAGGGGAATAGGCAAAGCGATCTGAGACTAGCTACATAAAAATGACCCTGAAGGCAGAGAGCCCTGAGATGTGTTCCCAGTGATGCCTTCCCAGCCATGCCACTATCTAGCTTTGTGACCTCTTGCAAGGGCCTGAGGACACTTGAGGGTGATCTGAATTAAAGAGTCTTCCTTGCAATTCTGAAATGGTCTCTGATTGGTTAATACCACCTTCCAGGTTTTCAGCTTTAAGGGTTTTGTATTCTCAACCATGCTTATCTGTGTTGTTTGTTGATGACAGCATCTTTCTATGTAAGTCAGGTTGGCCTTAAGCTTGTTACACACACACACACACACACACACACGCCCACGCACACGCGCGCGCACGCGTGCACACATGCGCGCGCACACACACAGGTACTCACTAGATTCTCTCTCATCTCCTAAAACTTAAGGAAAGCAATGCAGACGAAGTCTAGGGATCACTGGTAGGAGCAGGAACCTGCACTGACCAACAAAGACAAAGAAATGAGCGTGATATTCTCCACGTATCAGAGCTTTTCGGGTTCCGAACACTGAATGTCCAGGACACCCTCCCCACTGCTGAGCTTTGTGAGATCATTCTGGGGTGGGGGCGAGGGCGGTGAGCTATGGACATGGATGCATTCCTTTCTGGAAGCTTATGGCTAGCCATGCAAAACAGATGAATCACAGACTAGCTGAGCGAGCTTTTGCCAAGCTTAGCTTTCTCGCTAAAACACCCTAGGTGGTGTCTTCATAATTCATTCTTGTCTCTAGGGAGACACACAGGCAAAGACAAGAGATTACCTAAGCTAAAGTGGGTCACAGACCACATTTATGAACTGGGACATCACTATTTAAAAAATAATAATAATAAAGATAAAAATTGCTTTTGGTTGGTAATCCATTTCCTTGAAAATCGCAAGTCTCTGGAAGAACAGAGTTTACAAGTTTTGAAAACTATCATTTAGACACCCAGCGCTGACGTTGGACAGATTTTAGGATGGACATTATCAATAGTGGCTATACCAAATTATCATTTTAGACTATAAGGGTTTTTTTTCCCCAGCAATTTAAAACTCCCATAAAGAACATCCCCAATCAAATATGAACACGTGCATGAAGACCCATTATACAAGAATAAATGCCTAATGATCACTCGAGAAGGCCCTCTGCTTGGCTAGTAATCCAAGAAATCTTAAGTAAAAGTCACAATGTGGTGCTAATTTTCACCTAATGATAGACAAAGATTGAAACCGAAAATTATGTGCCAAGACATTAAAGACAGCAAAACCAGCATGTTGATGGGGTGGGAGGACGTTGGAGGGCAGTGCACCAGACAGTGTGGAGCCCGCATATTAAACATGCATGCCAATGGGCTCAGCAGCCCAGATTCTGAATTTTATTCTATGCAAAACCATAGAAATATCAGATGTTTTAGTGAGGTGGCTGCTTATCACCTACACCTGACTCTGTAAGCTTTGTGTTTTAAATGAGAAATAACTGTCTATGAAGAACAAATTAGGAAAATTATGTGACAACCACATAATGGAATATGTCACAGACTTCAGAAATCGCAATGCAGATCTATGTTCATGTTGTATTAAAAGGAAAATCGCACAGCTAAGATAACTTCTCAGGAGAAAAGACAAAGAGAGTGTGCACCTGAGAATAAGAGCCAAGCTAAAAGTTTTACCAAAATTTTAAGCTTGGTTGGCTCTGGGGAGTGCAATAAAGACACCTTCCACTTTAAGGTCATTTTTTTTCTGGTTACTGGAACTTTTACAACAGCCATACATTGCGTTTATAAGCAGGGGATAGCATTAAAGCATTAGAGAGGAATGATAGACATGTTGCATAACAAGAAAGGGCTTGAAGTTCCCGGATGCCAGCAACAGAGCCTCCGTTTTATTAGATTTGAAGCTGCTACTTGCTCTCTGCAAGCATGTGACGGCCTGTCCACCAGAATTTAGGGTTAATGTCCTGCTTGAAAGATGGAAGTTTGAGCTCTGAAGCCTGATTTGCTTGAATTTGTCTCTCCTGCCTGCTCCACTTGTGTCAGCATCTGGTCTAGTCCTGTCTAGTCGCTCTAGCCCACTTCCTAATGTTTCTAGACCCTGGCTAGGTTTTAAGGCAGTATGGGAGTCTTTCTCCCAAGAAATATAAAAGGACAATGGATGACAGATGACATGGTTGCTCTTTCAAGCAAATAAAGGCTATGGGTTGATTCCAGCTACTCTCAGTGAGGACAAGGGGACCTCCTAGGGAAAACCCTAGGCTGGTTTCTGGGGGTTTTGTTTGTTTGCTTTTTGTCAAACCTAAATCTGGTATGGGAGTGAGATGATCAGGACTCAGGAAGCTCATGAAGACTGGGAAAGAGGGGCTTATATTCTTACAGGCAGCTGAAACTGTTCCAGCACATCTCTGCTGTGATCTATTGATGGCCACACCATGATTTCACAGTCAAGTTCAAGCTGTCAATGTTGACAGCTGTCATATGGATCCTTGGTCTTGTACATGTGCTCCCAATGTCGCCTCCCCATCTTGCTGCTAGCCTCCCATGAGTTTCCTTGGAATGGTAGGGATTGACTTTTCTTTTTCCTTCCAACCCCATCCCCAAACCTGGAAGCTTCACACCATGAAACATCGTGGCTCACAGTTCTCTAACCCTCTGGTCTCTTCCTCCTACCCCTGTCTTCACTTGCCTGCCCGCTCTTGCTGGTTTTTACTCTTGGTACAGTTGAAGTACCACCTTCAAGGACCTGGAAGCTTTTTTCACAATCTCTTCCCCATCCCCAGATAACATAGCCCCTTCCTGTACCGCAGAGTTGGGCACATCCATTCACCCATGTGTGCAGTAGGAAGTACTCACATCCTTACTCCTCACTTTCAGGCACTGACCTCCATTCTGGGTCAAGAGAAAGCGGAATAAGTCAGAGAGTTCACCTCAGTCAAGCTCCTGGTCTATCTAGCTATGGTGACAATACTGTAGTCTTTGGTTTTCTTTTGCGCCTCTGACACTGACTATGAGTGTTAGGAAGGCAGGAATGGAGTCCCAGTCTTCTTAGACTGCCTAGTCCCTGAGACAGTGGGCACCTGTTGAATACACATTAGTTATTAAACTTTCCTTTTAAAAAAAACAAGATAGAATTTCTGTATGTAGCCCTGTCTGTCTTGCAATTGACTCTGTAGACCAGGCTGGCCTCAAACTCAGAGATCAGCCAGCCTCTGCCTTCTGAGTGCTGGGATTAAAGGTGTATACTCCCACCACCAGGCTACAAGCTTTTTAATTTTTTTTGTTATTGAACATTTATATGAGTAATAACACAACAAAGACATACTGGCTTATTTGCTTTTACTATAAGATTCTGATTAGTTTCTCAGTAGCATATTTCTTTATGAGAGACCCCAGAATCTCCTCTGAATTGAATTTTAATCCAAATAAGTCAGTATATTCCTCTACATGTTAATGCCTTGAAAATGGTGGATTTAGTTTAAGACTACTACATAAGAACAAAATCAGAAAATTGGGTGCAATTTTAAAGATTGTAGAAAGCATTTTAAATTCCCCGGCTCCCACCTCTTGGTGCTTATTAGCCAGATGGCTTTGAGGATGTGATTAGATTTCTCTGTGACATGATTTGCTCAAATATGAGATGCAGATAACAATAGAACCTACTGCATCAGGTAGCTGTACAGAAAATGCATAGGTCACAACTGTTAGGGATGACAGGGACGGTGATGACCTCATTGTTTGAGGCAAAGGAGAGTGGGCAGGATTGTGTACTGATGGGTCCTATAGCCTTTAAAGTCAGGTGGTCCTGAATGTGTGTCCTTGCCTTTGCGTTTGTTAATCAACTGTGGAGCCCAGAATAAGTTCCTTGGGTCCTCTTTGCTTTAGGTTAAAAAGCAGGCACTGAGCTGGAAAGAGGGATCAGCAGTTAAGAGAGCACTGGCTGCCCTTCCAGAGGACTTGGGTTTGAATTCCAGCACCCACATAGTAACTCACAGCCATCTGTCACTCCAGTTCCAGTTCTAGGGAATCCGATGCCCTTTTCTGGCCTCAGTCAGCACCAGGCATGTTTGTGGTACACAGATATATGTGCAAACAAAACACCCATACATGTAAAATAAGTAATAATTTAAAAAATAATGACATTGTGGAATTCTTATGAAGTCTAAACAAAAGTTACAACAATAATAGTTAGAATAATTGATGGGCACATGGAGGGTGGTAAATAAGCCTTACTTTAATAGTTATGACAATAATAAAGCCAAACGAATGGTTGTAAGATACTCTACGGGTTAGATTCCTCATCTTTCTGAGGGGAAATGTAACATCTGGGAAGTAGTTATGCAAGCAGATCATTTCAGTGATAGTTCTTTCAAAAACAGAGTCAAAACATCTGACTGGGCTTGGAGCCTTTGGAATGGTTATGGAGACTCATTCTAACAGGGCTGGAGAGACACAGCTCAGGCCTAGAGAGAATGGAACCTGGGGCAAGGGGTCCCCTCGGGAAATCAAGACCTCTGCTCTTCAGGGGTGACAGCTGGAGTTTGGAGGGGTGGGGCCTTTAGGAGACAGCTGTTCCATGATCCAGCCAAGTCTATTGCATGACTAAAGACTCGTTACAAACACTGGGAGGCGGAAAGCAGAAGGTGTGATGTTTGATGCCTCCGCCAGCTCAGCATCCGCTGCTTCCCCAGGTATTTGGTGCTTTTCCTCAATTCTAAATTCACTCCCTGTTTTAAGCAGACGCATCTTTGGCAGGCAGTGCTAGCAGTTGGTGTTCTGTCCCTCCTCCTGGACGCTGGCTATCCACGAAACCCGGGACAGGGTTCAAGGTCTTCCCATTCCTCCCGCTGCAGCTCACAACAACTCTACAGGCCTTTATAACTTTCTTTTCATACTTCTTCAAGGTACTTCCTTGCTCTAAGTCAGAAATTTGCTTCAAAAAAGTAAACTTAGGTTTGTGAGCGCGCAACTGGAAATGCAAAGCTAGTGATGTACAACCTGCAGAAGTACTTGTATTAGGTGCCTTTACCTTCAAGTGTTAGGTGCCTCTACCTTCCACGGGACCGAACGACCTTGTCTCTCAAGACTCAAATTAAGCACTAAGTTGGCAGAAGCTGCCCTATTCAGGCCTAATTCGCGTCTCACTGTGCCCGCTCCTTGCTGTTTGTGCTGTGGGTATTATTGTACACTTCCACTTATTGCCTGTTCATGCAGGATGGCAATTTGTTTACATAAATGTCTCCCATTTGAAACTGTGAGCAGCTAAAGATGGTATGGGATGCTTTATAAGGATGCAGACTCTGGGACATGATGTTTTTGTTGGTTTTTGTTTTTGTTTAATTGCATATTAATTGTAGAAAACAAAGGATGTCGTTTGCATTTTCATGTGTGCAGATAAGGCACTTTGATCATGTTTACTCCCTCAGTTACTCTCTGCTGCCTCCCTCCCTCCCCCCCCCCCGTTTCTCCCCACTCATCCTTAATACTCCCCCTTTCTTTTCCTGACCTTTCAACTTTTCCTCTAAATTTTGAACGACAGAAAACAGGTGATGCTTGTCTGTGAGTCAGCTAAGCCTGCCTTCTGACCTCCTACATCACAACTGCTGGTCACGGAATACAAATTGCTGCATATCTAAGGCAAAACTTGTAATTTACATCTAGTCAGTTTTGAAGTCCTGTTCGAGCAGCTAGGCATCTACTTATTGCAGGGGAGAGGACACTGGGCTCATGTTCCACTTGGAGAAACATTGCTTATAGATGTCTTAGATGTGAGACACTTTTTGTGAATTCCAAAATACATTACAAATGCTAGGATAAGACAGGCATGGCGGCGCATTCTTATCATACCAGTTTATGCCAGCTTTGGGAGGTAGAGGCAGGAGGATCACGATGAGTTCAAATCCAAGTAAGACATTACTATAAACTAAACATCTATATTCCTCCTATTCATAGGTTGTGATATTCACCCCCAATGTGGTAATGATATTAGCAAATGCTGAGGCCGTAAGAGTAAGCTCCCACAGGGCACTCCCATGCCCTTTTTGCCATAGGAATATAAGGGCAAAATGAGAAAACGGTGTTAGATAAACCTGAAAGTGGTCTTCTCCAAATACCAAATCCATTTGCACCTTGAGCCTATGCTTCACAGCACCCGGAACCATGAGGAACCCATGTTTTCTGTGATCTACTCAGTGTGCAGTATTATTGTGTTATAAGAGACCAAGGCAGGTGTGCACGTGAGTATCTCTCATCTCCTGAGCAGGGGTGCCCTCTCAAGTCTGTGAACTGGCGCGTGAGTATCTCTCATCTCCTGAACAGGGGTGCCCTCTCAAGTCTGTGAACTGGCGCGTGAGTATCTCTCATCTCCTGAACAGGGGTGCCCTCTCAAGTCTGTGAACTGGCGCGTGAGTATCTCTCATCTCCTGAACAGGGTGCCCTCTCAAGTCTGTGAACTGGCGCGAGTGTGCCGCGCATTCTTCCTGAGGGAGTTATGGAAAGAGAAACTGAGCCCAACTAAGTGTCAAGTGTTTCCACAACACACAAGCACGATGACAGGTTAGCCTCCCTTATTGCAAGAGTTCCCTCAGCTGGACATGTTTTTTCTCCCCGAGATCAAAAGACTAATCTCTGGTCAAACAAAGGCTGATAAAATCTCTAGCGAATTCATCGGGGAGTGACCAGGGTGATTCATTCTCTATGATGACAGTTCACATAGCTGGGGATCAGATAACAAAACACAGAGTGCGGGAGTGAAGAGCAGCAGAGTTTCCCACTCGGGATTAGTGGGACAAGATTAAACCGTAAGGACTTTCTAATAACCAGTAAAAATATGATAGATACATGAAAATTTAATGCCAGAGAATTCTTTTTTTTTCAGTTAATGTTTCTCTAAATCCCTAGAATCATACCTCTTCTGTCAATTTTTCTAAGTTCTAATAGGGTTCTTGACATCTCTTTAGAGCTCAAATATCCAAGATTCCTTTGAATACCTCTCTGGTCTCAGGCTTGCTGCTCTTAACCTCTCCCTTACAGAAATGAGCCAAGCCACCTGAAGCAAGTTCATATTCCTGCACTGGATTTCAAGAGTCAGAATTCTTCCATCTAAAATTACTCAGTGAGGGTTGAGGATATCCCTCAGTAGAAAAGCACACATGTAGCATGTGAGAAGCCCTGTGTTCCAACCCTAGCACCCACCACCCCACACATATACTAAGTACCCACCAAGGGGCTTCATTTCTGTGGGTCTAGCACTATTAGGATATAAAAATGCTTGCAGTTTATCTAGGGACAGGGTTCATGATTTGTTTTAAAAACCAATTTCAATATTGTGTCTGTTGTTGTTATTCACGGACAGCTCAGAAGTCCTCTGATGCCAGCAGCATCAGCATCACCTGGAGCCTGTTAGAAACCCAAGCCCTCAGGACCAAATCCAGACCTAGGAAATGAATATCTTCCCCCCTTAACAAGACCTCTAGATAGTTTCATAGACATTATACAATTACAGCGGGTTCTTGGGTGGGGTGAAACCAGATGCTTAGCAATCCCTAGAGACAATTATTCCTAGACTCCAGCCTTAGTATATTTTGGCACCCCTGGTGCTGTGTGATTTCTTGCTGAAAAAATCCTTAGGTTTAAACTATAGTTTCACTGTTCACTGGATGTGTGATGGTAAAATAATTCATCCCAAATGACTCTGTGACATCATCTGCGAAGGAAGGAAATGATAAGATTTTTTGGCATGGCTATTGGGAGAATTAAATGTTTAGTGTATAGCTTGACATATAGAAAGCAGTCAGAGAATCCCTTTTCTTTTTTCTGTTAATGAAATTTAAGAACCCTCATACTCCAGGAAGGTGCTTGGCTTGGTTTGTTGATCAGAGAATAGAGTTTTTGATAGTGCTATTGCTTAGCATGCACAAAGCCCTGAGTTAATATCCAAGTTGGCAAAATTCAGAAAAAGGCAGCGGGGGGAGGGGAGGAAGGGAAGAGGATAAAGAGAAGTAAGAAAATTCATATCTCAGATGCCAGCCAACTAGTATAGCCCTGTGGATCCCAACTTAGAAATGCCAGCAGCAGCTTCAGTCTTCCCTGTGGCCTATGTTAGTCATTCTTACGGCTTTAATGAGATAACCAGTAAAATCAACTTAAGGAGAAAAGGGCTTGTTTTGGCTCACATTGGAAGACACAGGCCATCATGGAGGAGAAGGGCACGCAGCCAAAGGGTGGCTCTTGCTACCATATACACAGGAAGCAGAGAAGGGTGAACTCTGCCTCTACACTTGATTTCTCTTTCAAGTTGATGCAAACGAGCTTTCAAAGCATCATAGAGCAGACTCAAACACATTCTTAGTGATCAACATCGAAACCACGGTACAATGAATGCATTTCGCCAACAGGAAGTAAATTTCTTTCTGCATTTAAAGAAAGAGGGGGATGGGGTGCATGCTTCGAGATTCATAAAATTTTTGCAAGGCATTTTTTTTTTTGCCTTCTGCTGGTTGTAGAGTCATTCCCCTCCCCCACCAAAGTTGTTAAGATGCTTGAAGAAGTGGCAGTCAACGAGAAGTCGGGTGAGTATAGCGGATGAGGAAAAGCCTTGCAGCCCAGTTTACTCCACTTTAGAAGCTTGAGGTATTGGCATGTACTTAGGCACTGTTGTGGAAAGATGAATTAGGACCTTCCTGTTGACCAATGCTGGCTGTGGGCATGTTTTAGTGCACGTCATTGACTTATTGAGCATACGTTCCCGATAAAATGGTTTCCTCTCGATTCAGACATCTGCTGCAGTGGTTGAGACCAGCAGCAGGCCACCAAGTAATGACCATGCCCCCTTTTTGGTGCAAGTCTGGCTTTGGGAGGATTGGAACTTCTCAGTTCAGCCACTGATCATTGCTAGTTACATACAGTCCATATTTTATAACAAGTCACAAGCCACTAAAAATGGTTTGTCATATAGAATCGGAGAGGATAGGAGAACAGTTCAAATTAATTTTCTTTTGTTACTATTTGGTAAGGTTTTGAAGCACCAACTTATAAGCTTTTTACCTTTCCTATTTCTCTCAAATGTTGCAAAACCCTTATATGATCGACTGTGTTCTCATTGGCAACATCTCTTGGGTATCCAAGAGGACTCACTTTAATGGTTGCTCTCACTTGGTCATTGTAAACTTCTGATGGCCATCCACTATCCCCTAGCCTCAGAACTCCTCTGCAAATTCTTGAGCCAATTTTGCATTATACATTCCATAATAGGTCCTGTAGCCTGTAGGCTCCCTAATATCCTTCCCATAACATCGTTCCCATAATATAAAATAAATGCCCAATGATAAGTCATTCCAAAAAAATTTAAATAATATATAACACAGTCTCATTTACTTAATAACATATACCAACACTGAGTGACAGATTTCAATAGTTCAAAACTGCAATTATTTTGTACCAACTTACATTAAATCTGAGCCCCAGCTATACAGAACATTACCACCATTTAGAGTTTGTCTCCCCACCTTGAATAAAGGTAGAAACATCCAAATAGACACACCCAGAGATTTACCTCTAGTTGGTTCTACATCTACTGCAGTTCACAGTCAATATTAGGCATCATAAGTCTACTACTTATAAGCTTGACAGCTGGTCACATGTCTTTTAAGATTCCACCCTTGGTGTCACAGGCTCATGGCTAGCTCAGTAAAAAATGTATCCAATCCTGCTTCCCATGGTCTATCACAGCCTCAACACTGCTCCAGAGTAGAAAATCCCTTGTGAGACTCTAGAAACTCTCTTAGCTGTGAACTAAACAACACACTTTCACACAGGACCCAGAAGAAACATTCATGTTCCAAAAGAAAGGAATAAGAGAACCAATATATTGTATTAGTTATTATATATAGCTTTATATATACACACACCACACACATAGACTCCATAGGAAACTGAGCTAGAGATCTTACATGGTGTGTGTGTGTGTGTGTGTGTGTGTGTGTGTGTGTGTGGTCTCCAGCCCAGTTTTCCTTAGAGTTTGTGTTCTCTTCTGAAACTTGATTAGCCAGGTTTCCACTGCCTGCATTTTTCTCAGTACTCTCTTAAGTCCCAACCTGAATTGTCCACCAAACTCTGTTTATAGAATTCAAGGGCTTCTCTAGGCCACACCTCTAAACTCTTCCATGTTTCTCCCACAAACCAGACCCAAGATCAATAAACTAATCACAGGACGAGCTTATGGTGGCTACTGCTCTACTGCTCAGTACTGGGTTTTATCTTTTCTTCTGCCCTTCTGATCACTGTGATTGAACTCAGGGAAGAGAGCTTCTTGTGGCTGCCTGTTTAGTGGTCCACTCCACCATGGGGGGAAGGCATGGTGGCAGGAGTGTGAGGTAGCCGGTCACATTGCAGACAGGTCTTCCCTTCTCAGTTAAACATTGCTGGAAACACCCTCAGACACCTTCAGGAAGTTGTCTCCTAGGTGATACTAAATCCAGTCAAACTGACAATGAAGATCAATCATCACAGGACCAACCAATACAGCGGACACCACTTAAAATCTTCAGCAGCTCAGTCGCTGGGAACAGGCCGTTGAAATTGCCACACTGATTTTCAAATATATGCATTTTTACATAGAAATTTGGCTTTGGATACACCCTTGGTATTAATAGTCATGTAAACATGATTTTAACATGATTTAGGAATAGCAGCTGTAACAGGATTGCTATAACATTAGTGCACACCATATTCTCTAAAGGACTAATGGTTATGCTTACTATAGGCTGTGTATCCCACACACTGTGCACCTCAAACTATGTTCGCGTCTTCCCTTGATGGGGCTCAGAGGATCCTTTCCTGCTGGCAATCCTTCAGACTCACATTTCTGTTACATTATATCTCTTTATGTTATATCTCTTTGTTATTTAAGTAATGCATCTTTGATTGGCTTCATGAACACTTCTAATTTGTTTCTGCCTTTTCCCACCTAAATAATGGGAAGTTCTTCTAAGTTCAGGGTGAAATGCTTGTCTCATGCTATTAAATGGCGCTCAATATGTCCCATGCTTGAAGGTATGCATATCTATTGTTCCCTGGATGATAAAACTATATCCCAAATTCCCGATAAGTTTTGCTGATGAGTTGGTGTCTTACCTTTCAGACTTATTACAAATTACAAGTATGGCTGTGTGTATATATGTGTCTGTACTTTTTTTTCTCAACTTTTATTGATTCTCTGTGGATTTCACATCATTCTTCCTGAACCCACTTTTCCTCATCTCCTCATTTCTACCCTCTGCCCATGCAACCTCCCCCAAAAAACAAAGCACAATTTAAAATAAAAACAAAAACAAAAAAAGAGAAGAATCTTGTGGAAGCTGTAGTGTGGCCTGTGAGTCAGTTACCTTAAGTCCATTCATCTTTACTTGTAAGTGTTCATTACTATGAGTCATTGGTCTGGCTTGGGCTTGAGACCTCTGGCTTTTGCGACACCATCGATAATGGGTTCTCACTGGGGCTCCTCTTGGATATCCTGTTGTTGTCTGTGTCGTAGAGATCCTGCAGTTTTGGATCTGTAGGTTCATCCATTTTCCAAGCCTTATGAGTATCACATACTTAACATCCAAGATTAGTCTCCTAATTTCATTGCATCATACTCTCACTCGATCACAGTCTCCTTTGACAATAGCCATAATTTAGCAACAGATCACATCCCGTGATCCCAGACTACAAGCACCAGAAACCAACTCCAGATTTTAGCAAAGAGGAAATTGTTGATAGATCACAGGCAGCTCAATAAACCTGAAGCCTAACTGATAATGGGCAAATGAGTGTCTAAGTCTCCAAGGACTATCCTAGGATTAAGCCTACCTGATTCTTCCCTCCTTCCTCTTCTTTTTTCTCTTTCCTTCTCCTTCTCTCTTTCCCCCTTTCCCCCTTTTATTGCTCAGTTATTTATCTACATGGGGTGGAGGCAGATGTCAGAGGACAACTTGCTGGAGTAGGCCTTCTCCTTCACCTAAGGATCTTACTCTATTTGTCAGGCTTAGAGGCAAGTGATTTGCCTTCTGAGAATCTTGCTAACCCAACACCCAAAGTCTTGAGTGATGCATCCTGTCTTTCCTTGAATCACATGCATTCACCTTGACTGACCATGTCTCTGAGATTGGAGAACATAGTGGGAATGGGTTGCCTCATGGGAATGCACCTACCAGTCAAAGAGAGCCCATGGGTGTAATGAAAATAATCTCCACAGGCACTTTTTGGTTTGTAACAAATGAGTGTTTTTGAAACTTAACCAGCCTAAAATTGGATTTATTTTTTTTTAAAAAAAGAAAGAAAAACAGAAACAAAGAAAATGGGTTGTTCAATGGCTTCTGTGGAAAAGTCACTAAAGACCAAAGGATGCTCAGCTCCTCAGGTAGGCAAAAATTTGCTTCTAGAAACTCAAACATCACCAAAATTTCTAAAGACACTACGTTTCAGTAAATCTCGAGTGCCAGGGTTGGACCACGTATATAAAGTCAACATGGAGTCTGAGACCAGAGTCCCAGTTTTAATAAATAGCCCTGGATTTAATTTGAAGAACTGCCAAGCTGGTGAGTAGGAGCCTGAGATAGCGACCATTTTCCTTTGCCTCTGGAGCTCGAAGAAGCTTACGTTAGGATGCTTGGTCTCATTTCTATGTGGTTTCATGCAAACACAGAATGACAGAGCCAGGGTGCCATGATAGTGCCAGGCACTGTGCTGTCCCCCACTCTGCCTAAATAGTTTGGCATGAGAATAAAATGCGTGTGATGTGGTACATCTGTTAATTACCGAGTGGATGGCATGCCTGCGTTGCTCTTCTGCTCTGCTCTGCATTGCATTCAAAATGCATTACCTTGTTGATTGCAAGCCTCTGGAAAATATCATCGCTTGGATCACACCTTCTGGTTGTTTCTCAAGCAAGAGACTCAGCCTCTCTTAGCTTTTGTAAGGCATAGGACCCACCCCCACAGAGAGGCGTGTGACATCTGATGCTAGGGCCAGTACCTGGGGTCTTTTGAGGACACCATGCACATTGTCTAACTAGCAACTCTTTCACTACATGTTTGCCGTCACCTGGGAGCTTTGAAAAGAACTGGGTTTGAGGCTGCAGGCATGGTTCAGTGGGAGAGCACTTCCTGGCACACATGAGGCATTGTGCTGTTCCCCAGCACTGCGGACACAAACAAAACAGTGCTGACGTTCGCCTCAGTCCGACCAGACCTGTGCTTGGGAGAAAGATCCTAAGGTCTCCTACCACGCCACTGCTTCCCAGAGGACTTGCTGTGCAGCTGGGTTGGAACTGAAAATAAAAAACAGAACCAAGAAATGATGTCACATACTCTCGAATCAGCAGGTAAAACTGCCAGGATTTATGTTCCGTCCTGGACAACAGCACCAAAAGATCTGTTTTTGAAGCTCCCATTGTCCTGCTCCTGTCAAAGATTAGCAGAACCCTAGTTACCCATAGGACTAGAGTACAACATCACCTACACCAGGCAGCCTTCCTTAACTCATCCAGACAGACCATCACACTGTGTTCTATATAGTAGGCAGTATTCTCTCAGGACCAGATCAATAGAATGACATATAAGAGGTTTTCAAGTTCTTTCTTTCAGGTATTTAAACTTCTTTATCCTGTACAGGTTGGGTGTATTGGATAAGAATGCATTTGTGTATATGTAAGGTAGATTATTAAAGGGGGTTTTAGATTATCTATACCATAGGGGCTTTGAAGTCTAGCAGTAGCCACCGATGTTCTACAGAGGCAAAGATCCCAGTGGTGCCAATAGTTCAAAGTGGTGTTGAAGGGCCAGAAGATTCCCTGAAAGTCTCTAGCATTCCGTTTCAATGGGAAAGCTAAACAAGGTGGAATCTGTCCCTAGAGATGGCGATGGTGGCGGCAGTGGCGGCAGTGGCGGTGGCACAGACACTCAGTCCAGAAGCTATGAAGGCAGGTAGCACTGCATTCTCTCCAGACTCTTTCTACCCGGGCTGCCTGTTGCCATGTGCCATCCTCTCTGAGCGTATGCCTTCCTGCCTCAGTTAATCCTCTCTGGAAAGAGCCCTAGAGGCACATCTCCTAGATGACGCTAAACGTCGTAGAGCTAACGCATACAGATCTTTGTACAGAAGTACTATCAATAGTCCCAGACCTGGTTTTTCAGAAGCTCCAGCAGGGGACCCAGGAGTCTGTGTCTCTAATTCTTCAACTGTGGATGTGAGGCAGCTTCAGGAGCAACCCTCCATGTCCCACAGCTAACATGGGCTGTGCATCCACTCAATTTCATTTATATACTTGCCCAACTCACCTACCAAATCATGAGCCTCTTGAAGGTGGAGTTATTTCAGTCAATTCCAATTCCCAGGGCCACACACAATGGCATTCCAATAAATGTGTTTGAATCAGAAGCAGGACTGAATGAAGCTTCCATGAAACAGCAGCAGCCCAGAGTCCCTTGATGCCGTATGATTTCAATATATCACCACAACATATAAATTTAAGAAAATAAAATCATAAGGATTGGGTTATTGCTTTCTTTTTCTCCCCTACTTACTATATAAGACTTGCAGAGTATACGCTGCCTTCCCATAGTTATACAATTTCTGATATCTCTTTTATGACATGCATTCGAGTTAGAAATATAATACTAAGTGCTAATATGGATGAAAACACTATGCTATTCTAATATTACACACAGATTAAGTCATTTCACCCCATGATGTCTGTAAATTAGGTATTAATGTACACCTCATTTTACAGATTTAAAAGCAAAGACACAATGAAGAATATAGGATATATCTAAATCTTACACCCTTAGAAATAACAGAGCAAATATTAAAACACAAAGACCATAGGTATAAAGATGGTGCCCTAAAAATGTACCCCACCCCTGCATATAGTGAAACTCATAGGCCCCCATCATGAAGTGCTCCTAGACTCTGGGAGATGTACAGTCTCTAAAAGCACTCTCATAAAGGGTCTACAGATTAAGGAAAAGGTCATCACAATACAAGCAGGGATCTTTTCCGTTTTGCCTTGTAGAGAATACAGGAAGAGCATAATGACACCTCCGAGAGCAGGTATTGCTAACTGTGAACGATGTTAAGTGTTATTCGACCTTGAGGAAAAGAGAAGAGTAAGGACATTCCTGGCAAACGGATGGCACCCTAGAGGTGAGAATCCAGAACATAAGTTATGTGGGTCGGTCATATTCATTTAGTGGTTCCACTAAGAGAGAGATATTTAGATGCTAAAAGATGTTGGGAAAGGTGCAAGGAGGGAGCCATTAGATCTTTTGCAGAGAGCCAAAAAACTAGAGTAGAAAGAAGGATGTATTGTCTCATTAGAGTTGGAGCTGGCTGGCCTCGGACAGAAGGGGACAAGGCTTTGGACCACATCTTAGTTTGGCATTCTATGCCTTGCATCTGCTCCCACACCTTGGCTTCTGTCTGTTGGCTCTTCACTCTGGCTGCAGCCCTGAGCCTGTCATCTCACACACAGAGTTCTGAGATCAGCCACCAAGAGTTCCTTTTGCCCCAATTTCAGAAGCAGGAATGGACTTCATTGACCCTGATTCATCAGATGTCAGTCACATTCCAGTCCTGGTCTGTGGTCAGAGTTTAGGAAGCACTGATTGGCTCAACCTAAATCACATGCTCTGCCTTTGGAAACCGTGGAGCAGTCACCAAGCATGCTAAGAACAGACCCAGCCCGCATAGACATGTTGCCACAGGAGAGGTTATAAACAAGGGACAGAAGTCAAAGGAATGCATGCCAAGGTAGGAGTTCAGCTTCTGAAAGACCCAGGCTTTGGCATCATATGGAGTATTTGCTCTCAAACGATGATGTACAAGACCTTGTGTGGACCTCTGCTTAGTCGTATTGAAGTCCAAGCTGAAAATCTCCTGCTGGTTCTCTTTCGTTTCTAACTCTCTGGATGAGTATTTTCCCAACAGATCCTCCACCTGCCTAATCTCCATCCCACCAGCAGCCACTTAAGAGGGAAGTACCAAAGTCCACAATTGTACAAATGGAAAGAGTTCTCTCCAATGGTGGTGGCATCCTCTAGCATGAATTGAGCATTCGTAGTAGTGATGCCATGTTTGATTTGTGTTACTTCCTCAGGACCTCTGGCTAGCATCTTCATTTACAATGCAAATCAGATCTAGAGATGATTTCATAGACTCCATACTGTTCTCCATCCAGTCAATGCAGTGACAAACCCTAATCCCTTGATCTTGCAGCTCTGATGTGATTCCAGGTCATAAAAATCCTCCCAGTCCGCAGCGGAGACCTATGGTCGTCAGATGCACCAAGACTAAGCAACAGACTCAGGGTCTGAAAAGTAACCAAGTATACTGATTCTGAAATAGGAAATGTCTACCAGAATATAAGTTGAGTACTTACATCCCAAAACTAGAAAGGAAAAATCTAATTTCCGTGGATTCAAGCATCACTCACTGTCACACTGCAAGTAAAATTCTTCACGGACACTTTTGAGAGCAAGGAAAAGGCATTTATCTCTGTCTCTAGTAGAGCAAGCAAACAGCTGAAATGTGCACTGCGGGGATCTCTGCTACGCTAGCTACTAGTTAATTGTATGTTCTTTTTATGGACGGTTGTTGCTTAAGTGGCTACAGCCTAGGAAATGGAACACGGGGGTAAAAAGGGTTCTCGATGAATCACTCTATAGAGTCCATGTGACTAATAGCGGGGTTGGCTCAAACATTAAATGGTTGGGAGCTGGAAAACGGCTCCATGGTTAAAAGCATGTACGCTCTTGCAGAGCACCTGGGTTCGTTTCTGAGCACCATAAGGCGGCTCCCAACCTCATAATTCCAGTTCCTTGGGATCAGATACCCTCTTCTGGCGCGTGCCCCATAGGTATTGCACATGAACTGATACAGACACACACATATATACACTTAAATGAAATTTCATTCACTCAGCCCTCTGTCCACCCCTCATTCCTCGCACAGTGCTAATATTTGTCTAGGTTAAGCATTACCAGCAGAGGCCCACTCAACACCTTGCTATCCCAGAGATCTAACACAGGCAGGTGTCACCTCCCTTCCTAGTCTTCAGTCTCATGTGTACACAGTGGAAAGCCATGCTCTCTATAATGACAAAGCTAAGAGTGCCTGTCCCACCGTCCTCTGTGCCTTAAGAGGTCTCCCTGTCCCTCCATTTCCCATTGTCTCTGCAGGTGGTGCAGCCTGGAAGCACAGCCCCTGAGCAGCAGCTGCAGCTCCTTGTAACTAAGAGCCTCTGGGTTGCAGAGCAGAGCAAGGTAGTGAACACGTTGCACTTGGACAGCACCCAAAGAGCTATTGTAACGCAGACGGCAATTTCTGGCCCTGCTCTTCAGAGTTAGTCGCTTTCCAAAACAAAAATCTGTTTGGCAGAAAAGAAATGTTTGTTTTAAAATGAAATCCATTTGATTAATAATTATCCACCCAGTTTTAGGTTGCTTGCCTTGATTCTGTAAATAATGTTGCCTGCCCCAGTGATTGAATAGAAGTGGATTTATTCTTTGAGGAATGAATCCATAAAAGATATCCAAGTCCTAGCTTCCTTGTTTAGTAATGGTTGCCCCTGGTGTTATCTGTCTCTTTTTCTACCTGCATTAACTTCATGGCACATTGTCCAGGGAGCACCGACGTGAGTAGTCTGCGGGAGTCAGGGAGTCACCTAGTACTACAGTGCTGTGTATTGGCCTGTTTTGAAAAAAGATTCCACAAATATGGCCCACCTGACTTAGAAACCAGATCCTTTTGGGGCAATTGGGTTTTCACGAATCCTACGCTGTCTACTAGAAGAGTTTTTATCATTAAGTCAAAGCTCCAAGTTACATGGGCACATTTGGTGAAACCACAGGTGCTCACCCTGTACCAGTTTTCAGCACCCCTTAAATGAAAGCAAAGTTGGGTCTCTTCTGAGAACCCAGCCCTGACGGATTTTTTTCACCTTATCACTTTTCTTCCAGTATCTCCTCACCTTTGGTTGAAAGAAAAGAGAGTGAAGAGGAGGGCTAGAGGGAAGGAATGAGGGAGAGGGAGGGAAGGAAGGTAGAAGACAGAGGATGGGAGGGGAGAGAAGGGAAGGGAAAAAAGGAAGGAAGGAGGGAGAGAGGGAGGGAGGGAGGGAGGGGGGAAGGAGGGAGGGAGGGAGGGAGGGAGGGAGGGAGGGAGGGAGGGAGGGAGGAAGTCATTGTTTAAATCTAGATAATATCAAGGGTCAGGAAGGCAGGAAAATGGGGTTGAAAATGAACTTTTCCAGTTTCTACCAACTAGAAATAATAGATTTTCAATTGCATTCACACAGCTCTCTTACTGACTGGGTCATCCTGTTCTTCCTTTGGGTCACCAGCCACAATTCTGTCTTCTCAAGAGATACATCAAGTTTCGAACAAACCAGATAAAAGCCCAGCTGAATAAAATCTGGTACAGGTCAACCTTGATAATAATGCAGAAAGGCTAAGAATGGCACAGTCATTTAATCTTGTAATTTCTCCAAACCTTTCTAATCATTTTGAGTTTCTCTGGGTGACATAATTTGATAATCAGAATAAAACAAGATTGTGAAACCTGTCTTTTCCCCTTCTCTTCCCCCCCTCTTTCTGATCTACTGCTCAACAACCTCTTTTCAATCTCTTCCCTTCAATTAATGAAATAGTTTCCCACCCCGCCACCATCCTGCCTGGAGACACAATTGCCATGGTTACCTGGATACCTGTTCTCAAAGAATATATGTAGCAGCAATTCAGCTATTTAAACGCCTCAGTGTGTTGCACTTAGGAGCAGTAATGAGACCATTATGAAACTCCTTGTAGTGAAAATACCATTGATGTTTCAGCCTGAGATTAAAACTTTAATTTGTATTCATTTGCCTATTTAAAGAGATAAGGATGCAGACACTGCTCTCTGAAACTAAATAGCAAGTCACTGGTGTGAACTGTCACCCACCAAAGACAAGGCATTGGGGCTGCCTCTCTTTGAACACATTGGCAAAGAATCACTCACTGACCTACCTAAAGGACACTGTGTAAAGATTGGTGCATTTGGGGAGCCTCTTGTCTCTGGGAGGTCAAGGGAAGATGTTTGGGGATACTGTCTTCATTTTGTCTGAAGACATTTTGTGATTTGGAACCACTCGTGAGTCCTTACAGATTTCCTCTGGGGAAAGGATACTCCAATCTGTGCTTATGCTATATACTCTTTTTTAAAAAAAAAAAAAATCAAACTTGTAGTTACTGACTCTCCAAAGTGGTCTTAACTCAAGAGTCCACAATAATAAGCTTTGAGATGGTTTGCAAGTGAGCGGGATGACTGAGGCTGGGAAGACCCACGTTTGTCAGTCCTGCACTTGAAACAGATGAGAGTGGAGTCAAGATTAACCCCACAATGTCATTTATTTTCTAGAAATCCATAGTCTGTTTTCAGAAGCAGAGAAAGGATGTAGTTTTAGCAAGAATGTGCAGAAATTCAATTAACTCCGCACACTGAAGCTGAAAGGCTGTGTCCTGCCCGGGAGCTCAGGCTTGCTCTCCTGAAGGCTTTTGGAGTGTGACTTGTTCAGTGAGTTAATAGAAAACTCTTTATTAAAGAAACACAATCCATTGGAAAGGTGAACAGGAAACACACTAAATTTCCCCATTCAGAGTTCCACTCCCTCCAGATGTTCAGAATGAAGAAGTAAAAAAAGGATTCTAACAGGCTCTCTGGATTACAATTCCACACCCTACCCACAGCCTTTTAGAGTCAGGATTTAAATATGAACGCATTAGACACAAGACACCAAGTCTAATCCTCAACTCTAACCCATTATAAAAAATAAAATTATGAAGCTGTTAAACAAAAATATGGATACGCATGCAATACTTAAGAATGGTGAAGAACAAAGACTTAGAATTCCTGGGAGAACATACTGAATGGCTTTACTTTATTCTTTATAATTTTTACAATAAACATTTATGATTGATAAACCAGGGGTAGAAATACAACTGCTATTGGTTACAGCGTGTCCCCAAGGGACATATGTTCGAGTCCTAACCTCAATGCCTCAGAATAGGATCTTAAAAGTGGAGTCTACAGATGTTATCAAATCAAATGAGGTCGTACTGGATGAGGGCAGCCACTAATCCAGCGTGGCTGGTGTGCCTGTAAGAGAGAAAATGTGGAAGAGCAGAGACTGGAATGGTGTGTGTTCAAGCCAAGGAATGCCAGCAGATCCAGAAACTAGAAGGGACAAATGAATTCTGGGTTGTGGTGGCCAGCCTTCCATTGCTGTTACAAACTGCCTGAGAGAACAGAAGGAAGAAATTTCTCTGGACTCACTTTCAGGGTTCTCAATCCGTAGTGGGCAGCTCTTGCCTTGAGACCCAAGGCAAGACAAGGGCATCACAGAGGAATCATGTGGCTGAGGAAAAGTGTTCGAATATTGGCATCCACAGAGCAGAGCAAGAGGAAGGACCTGGGGACAAGCTGTACTCTTCACAGCATGCCCCCAGTGACATGCTTCCTCCATTGAGTCCTCGTTACCTCCTCTAACTTGGATCTGTAGCTTCTTGAGCTGTAAGAGTTTCTCTAAGCTTCACATTTGAGTACTCTCCTGTGCTATCCTGAGAAAACCAACATAAGAATATGTTTTCACTTTTGAGGACATTTTATTTACAATTCACATAGAGTTAAGATTCACCATTCTCTCGTGCTGACATTAGAGCGACAGGCCCCACTACAGATTGTTCTGCCTGCAAGACAAATTTCTGGCATTGAATTATGGGACAAGGAGAAAGAAAAAAGTGGGTCCTACTTCTTGGTTACTCTTCAAAAGTCTATATAGAGGGTGATCCAAACACACTTGCAGGCAATCTAAGCGTCATTTCCCAAAGCCTCAACAGACTTCCCTCTGTGAACCCTCACAAATGCCATGACACATCCAGAGATTTGTCTCACTAAGGGACTGCTTGGAAGAATCCCAGGCCTGCTTGTCGTCATTTTCATTTTTCCTCACAACCATGTTAAATACGGTTGTAGCAATGAGCTGAAGAGAAAATGAGGTCCCAAGTGTTCTGGCATCTTTTCAGTACCGAAGGTCAAGCACATAGCAGCGAGCCAGGATGCGTCGTGAACAGACATATGGCATTTGTTTGGGAGGAGGGAGTGCTGGGGGGAGGAGTGTCCTGTGTTCCAGCTGCCTTCTGAAGTCAGCCTGGATTTCTGTACAGTCTGGTCGCGTCTCGTGTAACTTCACGTTCATTTTCTTTCTAGGTGGTCTGTGAGAACCTTAAGAACCAAGAAAACAGGGCTCTGAAAACCCAGTGCCTTCTGACTGTCAGGTCCTCAGTGAAACAAAATGAAGGACAGAGTTGTATCAGGAGTGAATATACCATGCCACTTCTGGGCAGGTTCTTAACATTAGGGGAAAGCAACTAGGCAGCAAGGTGTCCGCTATGGGAAGGCTGCAGCTTACAGAGATCAGGCACTGAGCTAAAGACATCCTGTTACATAGAGTAACTATGCTTTAATGTAAAACTACACCTAATTTTCTGCCTCGTGGCAGGAAATTCCATGTTGCCCTGCTAACTCTGCATGCCTCTAGAGCTTGTTATGCACCCATGATGACTTGGGAGGTAAGCAAAGGACCAGGGATTACCCAAGAATGTGGACACTTCGAAATGCCAGAAACACAGCTCAACAAGCCTCCACCAAAACAAAGCGATTTACTAGGAATCAAAGTCGAGGAGGGGCCTACGGTCCCTAAGAACTCCCTGAACTTTTCTACTGTGACGTTCCACGTTTGCTTTGCTCTTCTTAGGTGGTGGCCCATTTCCCTTTCTGCAGATGGGCTCCCTCGTGTCCAGCCAGAGCAGGCAGCTTTAGTTCCTGACTTGCGTTCTCATTGCAACATGTAAAGGGAGAGAAATTCTCCTTCCTTGGTCTTGATTTCACATACTTCTGAGAATTCTCTGGTGGTTGGATCTGGATTAGGTGTCCATGCTTGAGTTAATTCTCCTGGCTAAGGAGATGGGATATTTTAGTCACACCAGTCTAGATCTGTTGACAGGAGTGCGGGGCACTGAAACTAGCAGCTGTGTAAGCCTGCACGGGGGGGCGGGGGGGGGGACAGATCATTGTGTGCTATCATACAGAGAACGGGGAAAGTGATGGGAGACTAGAGTACACTTGAACCTTACGTGCTAAACCATCTCCTTGTCATACGTTTCCATGGTAGCCAAAAATCTGTAGTTTACATTTTCACTTTATTTCATTTATGTGTGTACGGGTATGCGAGTGAGTACCGCGTGTGGGATAGGGAAGTACCTACACAGGCCAAAGTCAGGCATCACAACCCCTGGAGCTGGGGTCACAGGTGGTTGTGACCATCCAATGTGGGTGCTGGGGACTGAACTCAGGCCCTCAGCAAGAGCAGCAAGTGCTCTTAACTGCTGAGAAATTTCTACAGCCCCTTATATTTTACTTTTTCGGGTTACACCTGTCCTATGTGATGGAGAAATAGCAAGGCGAAGGATTGATAGCTAGATAATAGAGGGTAGCATGGCAGGATATAGCTTTGTTGAAGATTACAGGGGGCTTAAATCTTGCAGAGCTGATGGGAAGCAAAGACGAACTTAACTCTGTAAGTCAATTCAATGTGATCACAACCTAAAACTCTGATGGGAACTGAATTCGAAGTTAAGGAAGTAGTAGACATTTGGTGTTGGGCAACACAAGAAATGATTGTTTTCCTTATGCTCCAAGTAAAGAGGTATAAGGCAATACTGAAAAAAAAATCACAGTATCAGTCATTGTGCTGGGGAGAAGCTGTGAACAGCCATTTCCAATCAGCAGGATCGGCCTTCAACACTCAGGGTCTGCTATGTAAGCTGGGGGGACATTTACTTTATAAATAAATACAGTCAAAATGGAACTTTTGTCTTTAAAATGAGTTCTTCGCTCCAGTGATGTGTATTTTAGGGAATGATGTAACTTACAAAAAATTATAAACAACCTGAAAAATACACAAGCCCTAAATTTGTCAAATGCGGTGCTTAGAGAGAGAATTATGGTTTCAGTCATGGTAAAGGCTTTAGGCCTAAGCTTGTTGCCTGTAGGACCTGGGCTTTGCCTCTTTGACTTTGGGGTCCTTTCCTTCCCAGGGCCTGAGACTACATCATAATTTTCTAGTTTCCAAGTCTCCCAGGATAGTTGTAGCCTGAGGTATTTGTTTGCTCATTTCAAGCAGCAAATTTTGAGGAAATATTCCAGGTGACGAAGCTCTACTCCCAATAGGCAATCAATTTTTCCCACACTCCTCTCACAAGGACCCCACAGTTGAGAGCAGCTGAAGACCGGCCTGGCTCATTTGAGCAACAGAAAAGCCACGAGAAGTGCTTTCAGAGATGGTGTTTCTACGTCCAGGTGACCGGTCCATTATCTGTAGGCATACCATCTATTTAAAAGCCTGCAGCTGAGCAGTGTTGGATTTTTCTCTTTAAACCTCGAGAACACAAAGGAAAAGTTTGGCTAAAATCCCTTCATCCAAATGTTTACTAACATTTTGCTATATATAATTCAAACATTTTCCCTCTGGAAACAGACTTCCATTCTTAGCTTCAACTTTATCTGATAGCCAGTGCCTCAACTGATTTTTAAAAACATCACACGGAAAGCATTTTTCATCTAAGTAAGCATTTCTGTACTGTTGCCTCATGCTGTTGTCTGGCTCTCACGTGAGGCCTGTCACGGAGATGATTCGGGTGACTCTCACGTGAGGCCTGTCATGGAGACGATTCGAGTGACTTTGGGGATTCTGTTCTGATTGTGTCAACGGCTCTGCAATGGCTCCCATAAACTCATGCAATTATTTCCTTAGGCTCAGGTCCAGGAGATAAAATGCTGGCTCGGCATTTGTAGTATCTTTGAGGTTTACGCTATGAGGGAAAACTGGCAATAGGAAGTTAGAAGGACTTGTTTTCTCCACCCAGGGTCTTCTGGCTATTCGAGGTGGGAGTCTGTCACTACCATGTATGTTCTCTGTAGACAAATCTTTTTCACATTTCCTGTATCTGAAGTGAGATTGTATCATGCAGAGGATCACAGCTTTATCGAGTCATTACAGACAAACTTTGGGATCTTTTTTTCTCTTAAAAACACACGAAGTAATAGATGTCTTGTAATCTGAGGCATCTGCGATGCAGCAAATTGTGCTGGCCCAGCCTAAGCAATTCAAAGTGTTGGCCCAGCTTTCCCTAGCCGCCCACTGAGCTTATGGGACCGGTTGCCCCTGCTAACCACTTGCAGCAAACTCAGAGTGTACAAATTCAATTCAACTCTTATTGATGTCTCCCTGCATATGGCTCAGGGAATACAGAGATGAGCACGACAGTGCTGAGAAAAACTTAATTAGGAAGGTCATTGCATTAAAACTGTGTAATGAATTTTACCTCAAACCCTTTGTGAAATAAGGCAGAATGTAAATAAACCAAAACGTTATCCATATAGAAGACAGACAGCCATGGATTTAAATCCTCTGTCCCATGTGTTTCCTTGATTGTAACAGATAGCTGGACTAAGATACCGGCAACCCCAAGAGCCTGACCCTCTGTGAATATGTGATTACTGTTCCCTTTAACCCACAGGATTCCCTTTTCCTTGTGTTCTTTACTTGACCAACTCCTGTTGAGTCTCCAAAATGCCCCTTGAGAATCTGGTCCAGCTCCAACTCTCTTTCTCCACCTTCAGTCCAAGCCCATTACCTGTGTCTCCACCGCACTTCAACAATACTTAGTACTTAAGTGAGCACTGAACACACACACTCTAGTACTCTACCGTGGCGTACTCTAAGCAAGGGAAGTTAAGGGGCATCATGCTACATTCGTAAGCACGACCCTTGGGTAATATTGTTCTATCCAATCCTGACTCTGAGCACCTAACAGCGTTTGGGAAAGAATCTGGTAACTCAGCCTCAGTTACATGAATATCGACTTTCTTATTGGCAAACAGAAGTGAATATTGCCCAGTTCAAACAGTTGTCTGAAGAGTGGATACTGGTGCAGTCCAAGAAGCATCGGGCACTAGTGCTGTCTGATGGGCGAGCCCATTGGCTATGCATCTCTCCCAGTGGATCAATGACCATATGGCAATACCGCATATCCTTACCATGATGCTCCCCAGCTACATGGTCTGAGTATATTTTCAGTACAGGTGTGTTACAGTTTTCATGCAGAGACATTAAGTCTAAAGGCTTCAGGAATTTAAAAAAATCTTCTCTTTTGGGCTCAGAAAGAGCTTTTTTACTTTATGAGCGCCGTCCCACTAATTATGGAAAGAGCTTTTGTTTGTTTGAGACTGGTGCTGTGAAAAGCAATCCGAATGGCTGTAAGAAGCTCAGCAGACATGTTTTTAAAAGCAACTGCACATAATAAGAAATCTGTGGTTGCTTCTTTGTTTTTATTTTACCACTTGCAAGATTTCTTATGGATGATAGGGGAAAAAAAATACCTCCCACACCAGCTGTCCATGCATGCCCATCAGATGGGTTCATCTGCTTCTCATCCCCTCTCCAGGGGCCATCCGATGGGTTGTAGAGAACTATACCAAGCAACATGGAAAGGATTGGCTGTACCCATGGATACCCAAATGGATAAAATGGTGTTTAGTCAAGGAACGCCAATGCTTATCCTAGAAGATATTCACTGTCTCACAGCTAAGGACAGGGCCTAGCTCTCATAATGTCTAAGCAGCTGAGCCACAGGAAGGACCTTACTCTAAACGATCAATGCATTTCACCTGGCTTGTGCCTAAACTCAGGGCAGCAGAGTTTCCTTTAGCCGCGATTCCTGGAAGACTGTTATCTAAGAGCATAAGAAAAGTGACACTTGTTATAATCTCCCGTGTACCAGGCACAGGCTTCCTCCATCTTTAACTCTTCTCAGCAGTCCTGCGGAGTGTTGTACCATGTTACACGGTTCAGAGAGCAAACCGCTTGCCTAAGCTGCTGCACAGGATCAGAGTATGAAAGTCAAATGGAGATCCCCCTAAATCTGATCCCGTGAAGACATCCGAAGTTAGGTCTCAAATGAGCAAAGTTCTAATATCTGGTCCCTCCTTGGAATTATCTTTCCTTTCCTCTCTACCCTTATTTTTAAATTATATTATTTTAGAAAATAACATGGAAGTTTTAAGCACGTATATAATGTAGTTCAAACAAATCTACCTCTATACTCAATCTTCCAAATAGCCTTTCTTCTACTTTTAAAGCCTATTTTTTACCCTTCACTGTTTATGTTGCAAGGGTCAGGACTGTCACAGTGCACCTGTGGAGGTCAAAGGACAACTTGCCAGAGTTGGTTCTTCCTTTCCACCATGTAGGCTCCAGGGAGTGAACCCGTCACTACGCTTCCCTTTCTCCCAAGTCATATAACTCATCCCAACATTTCTTTGTTTACACCAAATTCTTCATATGAGAGGCTATATACAGTATTCTTTTTTTCTTTGAGTCAATTTTGTTTCACTTAATTTGAGGATCTCTAATTTTACCCATTATGCTGACAATGATGAGATTTCATTCTTCTTAGTGGATAATACTACATCGTATATGTAGTACATTGCTTTATCTCTTAATGGGCACTTGGGCCTATTCTATAACACAGTGATTACGAGCAGAGTTACACTGAAAATGAACAAGCAGAATTCTCTATTGCATCCTGACTTAATTCTTTTAAACATTCATCCAACAGAGACACAACTCAGTCACATGGTAGATTTTAGGGTTTTGAGGATGTTTCATCCTGATTTTCATAGGCCCTGGACTAATTTGCATTCCTACAGCAACGCATTAGGCCTCTTCTCCCATACTTTCACCAACATTTGATATCATTTGCTTTCTTGATGGTGGTGGTCATTCTGATTTGGGAAATATGGGATATTAGAGTAGCTTTGATTTCATTGCCTTCCTAGATAAAGATGTCAAATATTTTCATATGTTTATCATTCATTCGTTCTTTTTTTGAGAAGGGCTGCTCAGAGGGTTCCATTTTATTGACTGGCCTGATTCCTTTGTTTATTAATTTTTTGGGGGTTCATCATATATCCTAGACTATTAAGCCCTTGCCAGATGAATAACTGGGAAGGTTTTCTCTCCCTCAGTAGGCAGTCTCTTCACCATGGCTGGTACCTGCTTTCCTGTGCCCAAGCTTTTCGATCTCAGCAACCTCATTCGTCAAGTCTCACAGTTTTCTTTTAACTTTTGGGATCCATTTCACAAAGCCCGTCCGACTGGTGCCTGTGACTTGAAGTGCTTCCTCCTGCTTCTTTTTTGCAGTTGCCATGGGGTCTTTGATCTTTGTACAGGGTGAGAGATGTGTGCTTTCATTCCTTTACATGGGAATATCCAACTTTCCTGCAGCTGTGCCGAAAAGGCTGCTTTTCTCTGGGTTATGCTTTTGGCCTCTTTGATAAATCAGATGTCAGTAGTGACCTAGGTTTATTTCTAGGTCCTACCTTACTCTGTGAAACTGAAGTGTTGCCTGCTGCCTTAAGAAGGCTTTCCTTTTTTATCTGATGTCAATTTTATGTCTAGTTTTTGCAAAGTACCATGACATTACTACTACCTAGGAATAGTTGGGGGAGTTTGTGGTGGTGGCTGCTCTTTGAAATAGTCTTATATAGCCCAAGATAACTTGGAATGCAATAGCTGAGGGTGACCTTGAACTTGCATGTATTTGGGGTAGCATGTACCATGACGCACATGTGAAGGTTGGGGCAACTTGAGGAGTTGGTTCTCAGTTCTCTTCTTTCATCCTGAGGATTCTGGGGATTAAACTCAAGTTATCAGCCTTGGTAGCAAGTGTCATTACCTGATGAACCACCTTTCCAGCTTGTCTGAATTTTCATCCTCCTGTCTCTACCTCCTTTTGCTGGGACTTTAGGCATGTGTCACCACACCTGGTTTATGCAGTGCCAGGGATCAAACTCAGGACTTTGTGTATGCTAGGCAAGCGTTCTACAACTGTGCTATATTTCTCAGCCTCTCTAATGGTATTTTCTACTCTTCTTCCAAACCTTCCATAAAACAAATACCAAGCTTCCTTGAGTTTCTCCAGCACACCATCACATCCCTTTCTGTTTCCTCTCCTTCCCTCTTTCGGTACTCCTTTACCTGGAGAACTGATAAATTTTTGTTGTTGTCGTCAATGTGACAAAATAAGGAGTCATCTGAAAAGAGGGGGTCACAATGAGAAAGTGCCTCCCTCAGATCGGCCAGTAGGCATGTTTGTAGTGAATTGTCTTCATTAATAATTGGTGTGGGAGGCTTGTCAATGCTGCCATCAGCAGGTGGTCTTGGAATGTAGAAAAAAGCAGGCTGAGCAAGCCATAGAGAGCAAGCCTGTAAGCAGCATTCCCCTGTGATCTCTCCTTCAGTTCCTGCATCCATATTCCTACCTGCTGTGCTTGAGTTTCTGCTTTGGCATCTCTCAATAACACTGTGATTGGGATGTGTAAGCCAAATGAACTTTTTTCTCCCCAAGCTCCTTTGGGTCATGGTGTTTATAATAACAATAGAAAGCCAATTAGGACACCTTTAGAGCACGGCTAATACATTGCTTCCTCAGAGACTTTATTTTATGACAGCTCACCACCTCCCCAGATGTTGCTGAGAAAGCTGCTGCTGAGTGCTCCAAGCGCCTTGCTGTTCTCCATGTGAGCTGGATCATGTGACACAGTTAGGTGGTGTATAGCTGCCACACCCTTCACGGCAATCCATTAGTACTGATGTCATAAATTCCAACCCAGGTGTGTTGATGAAACAGAAACTTATTTCCCACAGTTCCAGAGATCTGAGACTCCTGAGATCAAGGAGCTGTCTGATTTGGTGGCACACCAGGGTCAGCTTTGTGGCTCATAGGTGTCCTCACCTGATGAAAAGGGGACAAGATCTTTGTAAGGAGATTGATTCCATTCTGGAAGGCATTCCATGACCAGGGTCCTCTCAAGGGTCTCACTTCCTAAAACCATCATCTGTGTATCAGGATTTCAATGCAGTAAGTGCGGAAGGACATGGGGACACTTTAAGTGCTTTGAGGACTAGGTCTAAATCTTTATAACTCATTGATGTGTCTAAAAACTAGGAAAAGTTA
The DNA here is from genome assembly GCF_037038515.1 of Microtus pennsylvanicus. Lineage (NCBI taxonomy): Eukaryota > Metazoa > Chordata > Mammalia > Rodentia > Cricetidae > Microtus > Microtus pennsylvanicus. Next base: position 40,194,555 of record NC_134582.1, read on the forward strand.
ATCACACAATAGTGAAGGAATAAGTCAGTTCTTACATGAATTGATGACCGGGGTAGATTAGAAAAGCCTTGCTGTCAGAGTGGTGACTCCAGACATCCTTCCACGCCAGGGTTAAGGCTACCTTCTTCATGCTTCTGCATCCAGCCCTCCTTATGCACACATGTCACCAAGGGGAGACTGAGAGGAATGTGCTCTATGTTATGGGAACAATAGCCTTGTCTCCCCACAGCCACACCTTCCTCTCGAATACTGTTTGTTCTCTGATTTCTCTTTCAGCTCTGGTGAAACAGGATACAACTTTCAAATATTTAATTTTACGATTGGAGCTATAGCTAGACCTAAACAAATTTCACATACATTCTTTGAGGCCAAAGGTCCCAGCACCCCTATACACACATACACATACAGCTTGTATGGGGGGAGTGTTATTTGCACTTGTGAAAAAAGTGTCTCTTATAACTCTGGAGCACCTCTGAGCATCTATGTGTCCCTAGAAGCCACAGGTTCTAGCATGGGTTTCATCTTGCCTTTGTTTGGAAGCTTGTTAATCTGCTTGCAGTGGATGGAAATCTCACAGCAGAGCAAAGTAGTAAATAACACTGCAGGTGCAGTTGGGATAGCTTTGTTGTTGTTGTTGTTGTTGTTGTTTTCTTTCTCCTTTAGAATGGAGCAGCAAGGCCAAACCAATTACCTGTTGGAAAAGAGAAGGGAAATCCCAAGTAGTCATTTTAAATATATTCCCCCCAATAAATAATTAAGGTGCAGTGTTGACCCGCTTTCTTAACCAGAGGACTGGGGTCCCTGGATACAGACTTCCTGTTATTCTCCTTAACCAGAGAGCAACTTGGGCATTTTTCCAGGCTACTCCTCAAGGATCTAATATGTTAATTGAAAAAAAAAAGCTTAGAAAAATAACTTTACAAGCAAACTCATCCAATTGGAAACACATGGGATTATCTTCCAATCCTTTTTTACTTCGAATCTCTGCTGCCAAACTGAAGTGAGGGTCGGGGGAGGGGTGTACAGAATTTCTCAAAGCCAAGGCAGAATTAGTTACAAATTCCAAGGTAGAATACAACCCGCTGTAATTAAAGCGGTATACACTAATTCCCACGTGGACCTTTTGGTACATATAATGCTGCTGTTGGTAGAGACACTGTTTCTAGCTGCCCCACTGATTCTTAAGACCTTAATGCACCAGCTGCTGGCCCTGATGGGGTTTTACCTGCCCCTCTTTGAGGACCTCACCCTCCCTGTGAGACTTCTCTTGGCACATTTGAGGTGACTTGTTTCCCTGTCCTCACAGTGCTGTGACCTTGTTGATCTGGTTGTTGATCACAACCAGAAATGAAATCATAAAGCAGCACACAATCTTTATGGCATCTATTGTTTTGATATCATAGATGTTTCGATTTATCCCTGAAAACAGGGATGGGAGGCGGGAAGAGCAATAGACTGATAGCTCTAGGGAACAGATGAGTCTGACATGGAAATCCCAGTTCGCTGGAGATGGATTTGAACAAGTACAAGAAAGAAGTGGCGGGGGGAATGATATGATGTGAACTCAATAGATGGACTGAGCCTTTTCAAACAAATTAGCACAAACATACTGAGGGAGATTCGGAGTAGGAATTTCCCTGGAAGTCTAGGGAAGAATAGCAGGGAATATTCCAGATGATGCTAATGATGGGATCCAGGTGAACTGAGAGGCTGGCGAGAGGAGTTAATTCCGTTCCTCCACTCACCCATGTACCTATGCACACACTTATCCAGCTGTGCACTCACTGTTTGCTTCTTTTTTTTAATTTATTTATTTATTAAAGATTTCTGTCTCTTCCCCGCCACCGCCTCCCATTTCCCTCCCCCTCCCCCAGTCAAGTCCCCCTCCCTCGTCAGCCCAAAGAGCAATCAGGGTTCTCTGCCTGTGGGAAGTCCAAGGACCACCGACCTCCAACCAGGTCTAGTAAGGTGAACATCCAAACTGCCTAGGCTCCCACAAAGCCAGTACGTGCAGTAGGATCAAAAACCCATTGCCATTGTTCTTGAGTTCTCAGTAGTCCTCATTGTCAGCTATGTTCAGCTAGTCCGGTTTTATCCCAGGCTTTTTCAGATCCAAGCCAGCTGGCCTTGGTGAGTTCCCGATAGAACATCCCCATTGTTTGCTTCTAAATAACAGTCCACACCAGTGACTTAAAGGAAAGCCTTCTTCATTAGGCAGTGACTAAGATAGCCATGGTATGTTTTTCATTTGAGTAACTCTATTGTCTGGTGGGGAAGAACAGGTGAAGGCATGGCTAAAACTCAGAGGTGTATATCCAAGCTCTCTTTGGACAACTGCAATTATGTCAGCCATTCACCAAGACATTTACTATACCTACTGATAGAAGGGTCAAACTGGCCTCAATTCCTTCCCCCCAAACTTTTTACCCTTCCCTGGGGATAATGGAATACTAATGGAATACTAAAAAGGTAAGAATCTGAGAGAGAAGGAAATTGTAAAGTACATCCTGAACACAAATAAGCAAACAAAACTCTTCAAATCTTTTGATTAGTAACTGTCTTTGGTCAAGCCTAAGTCAAATGAGGAAATTTTGTCCATGTAGAGAGACACATTAGAGTCTGTGAGATGATCAGCAGGTGAAGGTGCCTACCCTACCCCCGAGCCTGATGATCTGAGTTCAATCTCCTGGATCCCATGGTGGAAAGAGAGAACTGTCTCCTGGGAGTTGTCCTCTGACTACCACATGCCCACTGTGGCACACACACACACACACACACACACAGAGACACACACAGACATACACACACAACATACATATACATAGACACACACACAAGAATAATATTTTTTTAAAGAGGGAGATTATTAAGACAGAGTACTATTTCTGAGAAGGTCTGTTATACATTCTCAAGAAAATGTTTCTTCAATGGTGCAGGGAAAGCAGCTAGCTTCTTACCTCCATTTCCCATTGTGTGGCAAAAGATTAGCAAGCAGGTTAAGCCTGCGTTGGAAAACAGTAAGATAGGAAACAAAAGCATGCCCACGGAAAGCATTTCTCTCCCCTTGTTGCTTGGTCGTGCATTATTGCAGAAGGCTGTGGTTTGGGTTACAGAGATATCCCCTTTGATCTCTAGTCATTGAGAAGAACACTAAAAAAAATGATCCTTGGCACAATAGGGAACAGAATTTCTAGGCTATTCTAGTAAGGCCAAATGAGCACCAATGAGAATTTGCCACTGGCAAGTCACTGGCCACAGAGAAGGCTTTATTTTTTAAAGTACTTAATTATGGTATGGGTGAGTTATGAGTTAAAAGGGAATAGCATGTGACATTTGATAAGCATTTTCTTGATGTTTAGTTACACCCAAGAGACTGCTCTGTGCCCTTCATAAGAACGGTAGGGAGAAAACACAGAAAAAAAATTTAGGTTAGCAAGTCAGAAAAGAGAAATAAGCATCGGTTTCACAAGAATGCAAGCCTTGCAACAGAAGCCAGTAACAATGACAGTGAGAGCCAGGTGTGGCCCCGACTTCTGCATTTTCAATTCACGTGCCCTTATCTTCTGAGTTGATAGCTCACATTCGCTTTGTGTGTGTGCCTTTGTGAGCAGAGCAAAGATCTTTCCCCTGACCTAAGAAACCTGTTTAGAAGGCTGGCTAAGTCTCCCTGAGTCCCAGGACTGTGCTAATTAGCTCTCTTTCCCACAGCCAGTCTCCTTCCCCTGCCCACTAGGAAGAGAGTATAGGGAAAGGTGCTATTTGCGACCTACAGTCTCCTTAGCCAGTCATGCAGACTATCCCTCCATGCTGAACAAACTGAGAGGATTTTTCCCTATTACCCTTCCATTCCTTCCGTTCCTCCAGGGTCGCTTGCTCCGTTGGCTCCTCGCAACTCAGCTCTCGATATTTGCAAGATCCCTTTGCTCTGAAAAGCTTTCTGGGATATCCAGCTTGAAGCAGCTCTTATTCATTTTTTTTCTAACACATAACCCTGATTTATGTTCTTCATAACACTGTGGCTAATCAGAAACTGCTCATCTGCTGGTTTATATGTTTTTAATCTGCCTCCTGCCTACAGAACGCAAATTTCATGAGGTGATGAGCCACCTTCTAGTCTATATCCCCAGCATCTGATACTTGGGATACAAATAGTTGTTTAATTTAATGAAAATGGTGGGAGTACTTACCATATTTGACCCTGGCTATTTATCTTGCTTAGTTCTCGTCCAGGACTGGGATATAGATGTGATTCTCACGTGACAGTAAAGGAGCTTCAGAGACATGAAGTAACTTCTGAAAAAGGTAGAGCCAAACATAAGCCCATTCTGAGCCTACATTTTGCAGCTACTACTCGTTTTTCTTCTACATTGGAATGTATTGTTTTTAATTTTTAGCTTATATTGAAAACAACTTTTAATTAAGCTTACTAATTGCCTGCAAGACTTCTCAGAACTTCAAAACTTCATGAACTCAAAATACTGCATGGATCACCAAAATTAAAATAAAATATCTATCAATTCCCAACAAAATTCCTTTCTTCTTCCCTTATTCCTCCTATTGCCTCTTTTTCTTTTTAAATATGAATTCTTCTCTTGATGTTTCTTCAAAGTATGTTTCCCTTAGAGCTTCTTTGTTAACTGTTGTCTGATTTAAAAATATAACTCCAGAAAGGGCTAAGAAGTGGGTTTGATTTTAAAATCATGAAAATAGATTTAGAAATGCCCACAGGAATGGGAGCAGACATCGAGGGGGAAAGTAAAACAAGTTGGTATGCCTTGTGCCCAAAACTGACCCAAAGCCTTGACTGATGCGTGGAAGCGCAGAAAGTGGTATAAAGAATTTTAGCTTCTACTTTTGGAGAGATGGAGGCATGGAAAAGGGATCCTATCTGCTCAACTAGGTGATGGCTATCTGGAGATCTAATTGAGGAAGACCCTTAGACCAAGCCCAGACTTAATGGAAAAGATGGTCAGCATTGATGACCGGAGTCTCCGCAGCTGTAGACTGATAAGAGACGGAAAGAAGGCTCTCAGCAATCCTCTGCTACTCCATGCATAGAAGAAAGGCTTAGCAGTGAGAATACACAGCAAGATGTTTAGGATGCTCATTCAATGTCTTAGCTTGTTGCAAGCCAGTTTACCTGTTTCTTGTAGTGGTAGTATATGATTTTTGCTAAAATTATCTCACCTATATAAGAGAAATTTTATTAATCTCAAGTCCCTAGTGCATATTAGGGTTCAAACATGTGAAAGCACATCCAGGACAGAAGAAGAGATGAGCAAAGTCAAAACCCAAGGTGGAGCACAGGACCTAGAGCTATTGCCCTGTCAGGATATAGAGTAGGTTCTCTCCCATTGACATTCACAACCATTTCGTGCTTTAGAAATCAACCGATGCATACAATACTCTGAGAACTGTTTCTGCTTTTAAAACTACTGGGATTACTTGGGTGTGAGATTACACACCTTTAATTCCAACCTCAATAAGACAGCAAATACTAGACCTTCTGGGGCTACCTAGTGAATCTTGTACGTCTTAGTTTCTTTTCTATTACTATGATAAAATACCATGACCAAGGCAACTTAAAAGAAGGTGTTTAATTTCTACTTATGGTTTCAGAGGGTTAGAGTTCACAATAGTGGAGCAAAGGTGTGGCAGCAGGAATATCTGAGAGTTCACACCTCAGACCACAAACGGGAGGCAAAGAGCACACACTGGGATTAGCATGAGTCTTTTGAAACCTCAAAAACTGCTCCCAGGACCACACTTCCTCAAGCCAGGTCATTATCTCCTAAACATTCCCAAAGAGTCCCACCAACTGGGAAGCAAGTATTCAAATATATGAGCTGGTGGGATCCATTCTCATTCAGTGCAAACTATCCTAAATCAATAACTGCACCAAGATCTTAATAGGAGTAGTATGTATTTGAGATGTTCTGGCCCGAGGCATCTCTCATCCACCTCACTGGGAACTGCTCTGTTGCCTGAAGCTCTGCACATGGAGACACTGGAGAGAAAACAAATCTCCCCATGCTTCTGGTTAATATCATGTACAGGCGAGGCTCAAAAGAATCCAGCAGAAACCAAAACTGAACAAGTCTTGAAAACAGCCTAAATCTGAATATGTGCCTCTACCACAAAGAAAGCCCACTGCAAGAATGGGGATCCTAGTGGTTCAGCGTTTTAGGGTGCAGCTCATACACAGTCACTGGTAGGCATAAAAGGAATAGATTAAGACTGGAGAAGCTATAAGCAAAACAAACAATAGTCGCCATTAAGGTCAGAACTCAGAGCAACATAATTAAGTCAGAACTCAGAGCAACATAATCAGAAAGGTTCCATTTTAAAAATAACACTGCTGTATATCCAGCAAGTGTGGCCCCCACTCAGGAAAAGAAGTAGGCAATGGCAATGGTCTGGTGTACAAGATGTAAACAGACAGAGGCTTCAAAGTAAATATTTTTTTAAAAAAAGAACTTGAAGCATGCTATAATGAAAGAATTAAAAGAAAGTAAGATAACAGTAGATCAGAAAATAGAGGTCTGTAATAATGGCATAGAAATGACTGAGAAGGGCAAATGGAACCTCCAGTAGCAGGAGAAACAAGGGAGATGAGAAAAGTCACTAGAGAGCTCTCATATTCTTCATCTGGATGACCACTATTGTTCATGTTTAAAGTAATAGCAGGCTTGAGAGACAGGATCTGTGGGCTATAAATCAAGAGAAGCAAGGTAACTGATCTCAGAGGGCCGAGACAGATCACCAATCATAAAACGAGTCTCAAAGGAGAGCAAGGAAACCAACAGAAAATATGAGGCTGTGTACATCTGTAATCCTCACACTTGGGAGGCAGAAGCAGGAGGATTGCTGTGAGCTGGGGGTCAGACGGGTCTATATAGTGTGTTCTAATCAAGGCAGGGCTACATAATGAGACCCAGTCTACAAAAGTAAAGCAGGAATAGAAGGGTAGGGGAAGGGGAGGAAAATAGTCTGTATAAAACTTCCCGTATTTGTTTTTTATTAAAGTAGCTTATGTATCCAAGAATCTTAAAGAAACAAAAACATTTTAACTTCAAATCGGCTCACCTCTTAACTACCCTGGCCAAACTGAGAGCCAAATCCCCAAAGAAATTCGTTTAAAACAGCAGAAGAGTGACTCATTGCAGAGAGGTGAACATCAGTGCAACCAGGCTGTTGTTATCAGGAGCCACTGGTGGCAGAAGGCAGAAGAGCGACATGCCCACAACGCAGGAACAAAATACTGTCAAACAAGAATTCTGTGTCAAACAAAACTGTTCTTCAAAGACGTAAGAGAAACAAAGACGTTTGCGGATCAACAGACACTGAGTGTGTAACTTTCTAGCAGATGTGCCTGATTAGAATGAGGGAACGGAGGAAGTTCTGCACATGTGACACCAGAAGGTGACGGATCCACAGGAAGAAAGGAAGGCTTCACCTGATAAATATGAGATTTAGTGTAAAAAAAAACCCACGAATACATTTTTATCATTTCCCTCGGTTTCTTTAAAAGATAGAGGCTTACATGAGACCGTTTTAATACTGCGTTGCTAAGTCTACTGTGTCTATTAGTAATGGCACAAAGGTGAAAGGAGTGAGTGGATTATGTTGTGGCAAAGATTCTGTTTTTCAGAATTGCATGTGAATCATTCAGGAGAAGGTAGTGATTCCTTGGTAATAGTGCAAGCCTGCAGCAAATGCCAAGAAAAGAACACACACACACAAAGAGCAATTGGAACGGGGGAGATGCTCAAGAAATAAAGCAGTTGCCATGCAAGCATGGGCACATGGATTTGGATCCCTGAAAGTCACAGAAAGCTGCATGTGTAACTCCAGCATGCCTATGATAATATCAGATATGGAGACAAGAATGCCTGTGGAAGTTTGCCCTTCAGTGACCCTGGTGTCTACACATGATAATGGTTGTCCTGGCTAATTTTTTTTTCTGTCAATTTGACACAAGCTATAGTTACCTCAACTGATAAAATTTTCCATTAGTTGCCTACATGCACGTTTATAGGGGATTTTCCTTGATTAATGACTGATGAGAGGGGGCCCAGCCCACTGTGGGTGGTGCCACCCCTAGGCAGGTCATCCTGGGGTTTATGAAAACGCAGGCAGGGAAAGCCAGTAAGCAGCCACATTCCATGGCTTCTACTTTGGTTCCTGTTTTGCTTGACCCTAACTTTTCCCAGCGACTGACTGTGACCAGGAAGTATAAGATGAAATAAACCTTTTATGCCCCAAATGTTTTTGGTCATGATCCTTATCACTACAGAAGAAGCCTAAGACAACAGTGAACAATAAACCTCCTCCTCAAACAAGATGGAAGGCCAAGACCAACACATAACATTATCTTTTGACCTCCACATTCATGCTGTGACTCACACACATGCATATATGCTACACATATATATGCGTTGCACACATAAAGAGACATAAAGCAAATGAACAGAAAGCTAAAAAGGTACAGCAAGAGTATTCAACTAAACACTGTAATCAAGGAGGATACAAGTCAGAAAGCCTAAGAAATCACTGGACCATCACAGAGGAATCTTTGGCAGAATTTCTGTTCTTCCCTCATGCAGTTTCAATGAAGATGGCAGCAGAGATCTATAGCATCTATAATAAGGACTTCTTATAGAATTGTTGATCCAGAACAAAAAAAAAAACATAGGTCCCCTCATACAAAATGAATATCAAATTTCAAGATGGGGGCAATAGGTCATTAAGTCAAGAACAGGGCCCTTCTGGTCACAAGGTGCTTTGAGCTTACCCAACTTCATTACCAATGAAAAATAAGCAGGAACTAATGCTGCCTCATTGTCTCTCCCTCAGGACAAATTTCCCTGGGAGATTCAATGCTGTCTGCTTTTGATTGTTCTATTCTTTGTTATCCTTGTAATGTCCAGCAATGGACACAGAGCATCCTTTATAAATACAAGTCCAAAAGATCCAGTCCCAGCTGTCCCATCAAAATGAGGCTGCCGTGTTTACATACACTCTGCTACAGATGAGTACGGGCTTAAAGCATAGGGTTCTCTTATTTGTCTCCTCACCACTGAGATTCCCTAGGGCTGCTATTTTTGTACACAAATGCAGTATGACCAAGTCAGAGAACACTCTTTCTTTCCTCCCCTCCTCCCTCCCTCCTTTCCTTTTAAGTTTCCTTTGATATTATATTACATTTTTATTATTTAAAGTAATTTTTAAGTTCATATATATTTTTGATCATATTCTTCCCCTTCCCCAAGCCCTTCCAGATCCCCTCCTACCTGCCCAACTTTAAGTTCTTTCGCAAAAAATATAAAAACCCAATACAATAGCAATGCCCCCCCCAAAAAAACAAGAAAACAATAACAAAATCAGGTCCCAAAAGGAAGAAAAAATAAACAGAAACAAAACTGTAGTCAAATAAAAGCACATACAAACAAAACTGTGGGGTCCATTCCATGTTGGTCAACTACTCCTGAATATAAGGCCTGCCTTAGAGTGGTTGATATACCCAGTGTCACTCCATTGGAAAACTGTTTTTTCTTCTCCTAGCAGGTATAAATGACAGTTCAGTTGTTATCCTTTACCCTAGCAGCTAGATTTTATTTCACCCACTCATTCATTCAATCATTCATTCATTCATTTTTTAAAGACTTAACTGCCATCAGCCCACATTAGAAACCATCTATTGTAGTCACATGTTGGGGCAACATCTGTAGGGGTCCAGCCTCAACACATTCGTAAGATCCAGCATAGGGGCATAAGGATTAGGAATATTAGGCAAGAAGAACAGAAATATGAAAGAAATACAGATACATCGGATAGTACTGAGAGGGAAATCCCAGTGAATAGTGAATGCACCCATGTTTACTTCCTATGATATTTCAATACCCCAATCCAAAAATGGAAAAGAAAGCAAAAGAAATTTTTTATTATAATACAAAGAGCAAACAAAATGGTTACCATCTTAAGACGCGAAATACCAAATAACAATGCCCTAGATAAAGATATACTGTTAGTAGCTACACCTTAAGTTAAATCTCCTGCCAATAGCCTTGAAGGAGCAAGAATAGGCCTACACTCTCTGACCTTTAGTGAAGGTGGAACGGATCTAGTTCTGTGGGCTCCCACATATTCCTCCCTTTTTAATTTATTTAATAAAGTCTGTGCTTCTCCTATACGACAGAGGACTGTGTCTGGCTTAGGTGACCTTCTTCCACTTTCCAGACTTATCCATCATTGGTCCATAATTCCATCATGTATGTTCTGTCTTAGTTTGCCTGGAAGGGAAAAAGATCTTACCCGTCCTTGACTATCAACCTCTGTAAATGAAGGATTAAGGGAGGGTGTACATCTTGGTGTTGTGTACCTCTGAGCCAACTTTCTATGGAGAGAATTCACAGGTAGCTAGATAACCATATGCAAGCAGATAATGCTATGCAATATACATGTTCCTATGGTCACAATATCTCCTAATAAAGGAACAGAGGATGACCAAGATGGGATGGCCTTTTTAAATTGGTCCAGGATGTCTTTAACAGTTTTAGGCTGCATCAAAATCCAAATTTGTCTTATTAAACATATCAAATCTAAAGATTCATTGGCATTATGTCGATTTTTTTTCTCAGACAAGCTCTAGCCTTTCTCTAACCAGTGACATCTTCTTAGTGAACTCAAGCAGTTACAAACATTAACAGGTCAATACCATAATTCTAGTATGAAAATTAACGATGAGCACATAATTTGTCAAATCACCATTTTCTTAAATCCATTGTAATCAAAAGACAAGAAAAGGTTTCTGTGATGGGTAAACTCTGATTCTTTTTTCTTTTTCTATAGTTCAATTGCATTGCTGTGTCTAACTTTCAAAGATAAGCTCAAACTGTCCTGGTCTCTGAGTAGCAGCAAAAACATTGATGCCATTCCTCCTCATTTTCTGATTTTAGTCACACTTTGCCTCCATAATAGTTTTCCATTGTCTTAATAAGTCTCTTTTCCCCAGAGGGAAAATTTCTGAGGTCTCAGTTCTCAGGTCTTCTATTTCAACAGCAAACTGAACAACATACTGGCAAAAATGAGTTCTGTATCCCAAGATATAGTATGGATAAACTGCTAAACACTCAGTCAGCCTTCCTGGAACAGCTCAAAAGTAAATAGGACTCACTAAGGTCTGGAGGTTTGTGCAATAGATCCACCAAGAAGCTGGGAATTGCCAACCATCACCACGGTCTTCCTTCCTTTCTCAGACTGCAGCATGACATTGGGGGATGAGGAACACAGGTTCAGCAATATCGTACTCCAACTCCTCTGTATTTCTTTCATAGTTCTCTTCCTCTTGCCTACTATTCCTAACTCTCATGCCCCTATCCTGAAATGTATGAACTTGTTGAGGCTGTATCCTGGCAGTCATTGCCCAATGTGTGGCTATGACACATAACAAAATAAAATATAATAAAACAAAAACTATCCCACTGAAGTTGACAAATCAACAGAAGGAAAATAGCTGAAAAGAAGGCACAAGAATCAAAGACCCACTCATTCATTCACTCAGGAATCCCATAAAAACACTAAACTGAAAGCCATAATATGGATGCAGAGGATCTGGTGAGGACCCATGTAGACCCTGTACATGCCATTTCAGTCTCTGTGAGTTCATATGAGCTTTGGTCATGCTGATTTAGAGGGCCTTGTTTTCTTGGTATCCTCAGTCCCCTCTGACTCTTACACTCTTTTCACCTCCTTTTCTGTGGGGTTCCCCAAGCTCTGGAGGCAGGGATTTGATGGGGACATTCCATTTAAAGCTGAGAGAACACTCTTTTCTAAGTAACTGATAATTATCCGTCCATTTGGAAACATTTAATATAAATGACACCCTGGAAGTGGCCACATGGGTTTTGCTGGAGAGCCTGGCCTGCTTGTGAATGTGGCTGTGACTTCTGGTCCCATGGCAGTGATCTCATTGCATCTTCATAATCAGGCTTTGTGACAACCATAGAAAGAAAGCACTGGGGAGGCTTTGCTGGCATCAGCATACATGACGGCACTCTGTGATCATACTTAAAACATGCAAGCCAGTTCTTCTCGGGCTTTTCTGGCTGAGCACTGGAAAGAGCCAGTAAGACATCCTCTCCGCCCCTTTGGACTAACTGTGAGATTTGTATTTTAGGGGATGGGGGCATGGATGTGACAATGAGCAGGAAACAGTCAGAGCTGTCACTTGTGTTTATTAAAAAATCTTTCCATTTCAGTGTCACAGAAAGTCTGAACATCAAAACTGTCTTGATCAATGGAGAGAATTACAACTCTGATTTCATGGAAGAACCCAGGAACAGTCCAAGCTATAAAACAAGGCTTGATTAGGTGGCTTTAGTAATCATCCAAACCAATTCCTTTCCAAGTTTCCTCATCTTTTCACGGTATCTTTCTCATTCTAAAAGTTGGACTTCATGGTTCCGAAGTGATTTGATAACCTTATGGATTTTTCCTTTTCTATGTGATTGTTCAGTAAAGAGGAAAAAAATGTCTTTGTGACTGATTTTCTAAGAAGCAGTTTTTCCTCCAGTGCTGCTGCAAACATCTCCTGGTCTCTCATTGGTCATAACTGAGTCATCCGTTTGAACTTGGCAAGGGCTGATTGGCATAAACCAACCATGATTTCCTTCTAGAGCTCAGAGTAAAGTGCAATGCCTCCAAGTACACGGGATGCATGGCAGAGGTGTTATTATCAGGATGGAATAAAATCCTGTGTACTGAGGGGACTAAACCAGCAAAAGTCCCTTGCTGCATCAACAGGAAACACTGACTATTGTGAAGTCAGTGGCCATCCCAGGGCTCCTGCCCTGTCAGACTTGAGAGCCCAGGATGCTGAGGAGAGCTGGGGGGAAGTACCAGCAACACTGGGCTGCCTCCTACCACCCAGTCTGCAGCCCAACATGTGAATAACACCAGAATAACAACAGAAAAAAAAGACCAATTGTGAATATCATCCTGACAGATACTGGGCTAGAAGGGGGAGCCCTGGAGAGATATTTATGTTAACAACAACAGCAAAAAGGTAAGAGGATCTTTCCTAGACTCTTTTGGGGAAACCAGCAGTAACAGTGCAAAGGATAGTGTTTGACATCATGTGACCCTGGTAAAAATGAACATGTAGGCAGAAGCCACAGGTGAGGGTGTAACTCACATCCATGTCTGCTACATACTTAGCCCTGACCTACATGAAACAGGTACAAGTCACACATGCAAGCATATAAGCACAGCATTTCAGAGCTCAGACAGAGACACTTCCATATCTAGGAACAAATCCAAGCGTTGTCATTCATCCTCACTGAAGTGCCATATGCAACGTGAAGATGTGGTGCTGTGAATTGTGGAAACGAAGTGACACATTTTAAAGAATTAACAGCTGGGAAAATTAAAGCGTGCATCCAAGCAACTGGCACGCTTAACTTCACTAGGAATGGTACTTAGTCATGGTTAGTTGTCATTGTTAGTTGTTGTTGTTGTTACCGCTAAGAAGTTCAGAAGAGGTGGTCTCTGTTCTTAAGGTGCCTGTCACAAGCTGTGAGACGTGCTGGTAATGAATGTCATGAGAAAAGCAGAGATAAAATGACGACATATTCACAGGAAGATGAAATTCCTTCTCTGTATTAAGAGCTGAGAAACTTCACCAAATGCTCTGGGTAGGATAGTGTTTAACTGGAAGTGACATCTTTGGGAACTTTTTTTTTCTTGTTTCTTTTTAAGAAACCAAATCCTAAGCTTCAGTACAAGGTTATAAGAGGCAGACACCTGAGCCATGTCACTTGCCTGATGGTGTTCTCTAGAGAGAGGGAGGAGCTGCGTGTCTCCTCAGTTTTGTCATCTTTCACACAAGAGATGATATTGCTGCAGCCTGCCCACGTGGCAAAAGGAGTGGCTATTTGATTCATGGTTTAGTTGGGACTATTAGATTGTACTCCCAAAGGCATTTGATAATCTGTTTAACTGAACACAGTCATTTGTCTTGTTTGCCGGCTACTTAGCAGATGGAATTGTGATCTGGGTAATTATTATATGGGCATTAATAAGACATATCATTTATTAATTAGCACTTCATGAGGTATGTTTTTAAAAGAGGAAATTCTCAGTGGTTTGCAAATCTTGGTCCCTGGTGCTAGCTTTTCAAATAAACGTCTGGAGGTCGTTCATTTGCTTCTCTGGATTTTTCAGAACTCAAGAACAAAGCCCATGGCTAATTCATTGTTCCCTATACTCAAAAACAGCTGATGTTTTTCAGAAATGGTTTAATTTAAAGAAATAGTCATATAATATATATATTATTTCACTTAAATTTTCTCCGAAGAGGTTTTGGTGGTCAAAGAATAAATTACTTAAAAAAAATGAACTATGCCTGAAGGATAGCTTTTTAATATAATAAAAGGTTATTTGAGCATTTAAAAAAGATGGATGGATATAACTAATATATTTACTCAATCCCCATATACAAACACACATGCATATATGTACAAACATACGCATACTTATATACATATACATTCTATATTCATACATACATACCTGCACACATACACATAGGCACACATAAACACAAACACGTACATACATTTATATGCATACATAAAGTGCTAGAGGTTGGGAGCTGGCTAGTCTGGGGCTCCCCGCCTATGGTTAGCCTCCTCTTCTCTTGTATATATGCACCAGCAGGGCTCCGAAATCTGTCTTCTGATAGAGACCAACAGACATGCAAATATGTAGCCAAAAAAGCAGCTGCGTTGGAATAATTCAGTTGGAAAGTGTTTCTGAACAAAACAATCAGGTTAGACATCATCGCTACTTCCCTGAAGAAGCCACTTAGCGGCTCTTAGGAGGGTGCATTTTCCTCCAAAGATCTAGTTTCTACTCTGGTTTCTCCTGTCTGCATGTACCATGGTTGATGCTTCAAGCTCCTTTCCTGGGTCCTCACTATGTATGTCCTGTGCTCTACTCAACTGGGTAAAAGCTTTACAGTACATCACAAAGACAGCCCACACCAGGGTTTGCAAGCCAAGTTACAAGTTAGAGGAGCAAACAAATTTTTTGTTTCTCCACAAAATTTAAGTCAATAAAATAGATCCAAAAGAATGTTTCAGGGTGCAGAAGACAGGCAAGCTCACCTGCTTTCATGGAGCAAGGACAACAGACTGCTGTTTCAGATAGAAAGAAACCCAAATAATCCCCAATAATCACAAATTATGTACTTTACTAGCCTTTTCTCCGTTCCCACTCAAGTATCTCTGGTAATTACTCATGTTTAGAAGCCCATTATATAGATGAACAAATTCATGATGAGGACATTATGGACAGGGACACAGCTATTAAGAGACAGGCTGTGTCAGCAGCTGCCATTGTATGAACTAACTCAATATTTTAAAAATGAATGTGTAATTCAATGGCCAATTTTTCCCTCTGGACAGCTGCAAAACTGAACTACTGAGCTTTTCACCTGTAGCTCAAACGCTGAGATTCTCATTTGACCATAGAGTCAGAATTGCAAGCTGTTGTTTTAGCTCTCTGTGGGGAGTCTTTTTTTTTATATCCAGGTGAGTCTTTCTATGGCACACTGTTATGAGGATGTGCTAGCACAGTTGGCTGCTGCCCACAGATTCAGGCATCAGTCTGGGAGAATGTGCAGATGCTGTGGCATGTCTCAGCTGGGTCTGTCTTTGTTGCCTGGGCAACCTCTCTAGGAATGTAAGAAACACACTGTGGTTTTTTGTTTTTTTTTTTTTCTCTATGTAGATCTGTAGGGAGGGCCAAATGCTAATGCTGGCAGTTGTTAGATCCACTACTACCAGTAGTGGAGAGGCAGAAGCCATGTGTCAGAGTGCAGAAAGGAGGCAAGGGCACCTGGTTTCTTTCATGGCACAGGGACATCAGACAAGAGAAAGACTGGCTTCCAGAATAATCCTGGCAGCCTTTCCTGCTCATTTGTTCTCCGAGATAAACAGTCTATACTGATTTCTTTTCTGTGATAGCTGTGAGAAATTTTACAGAGGCAAATGCTGCAATGCGATTGTGTACCGTGGGTTTGACAATCCATCTTGAGCTCAAAGTTTAGCTTCTCAGTTTGCTCGCTTTGCACCCTTAGGCAACTTACTTAACCCCCTTTAACCTATTTCCCTACCTTAAAAAAAATGAGACTAGTCCTGTAGATTTTGCATATAACTGATTTTCTCTCATTTATTCAGGTTGATTTATGATATGTCAGGCATTCAACTAGATGCTAGAGAAAGAGCTGGGAATTGGGAATGATGCCAGCCTCCACAGAGGGCAAATCTAGTACAAACAGTGTAGAGTTGCTACTGCCACCAAACACCTGACCTAGTAGGAAAGCGTGGTGGTAAGAGCAGTCTCAATGTGGCAGCAGGAACAGCAGGCTCCTTGCTCGTACCTGGAAGGATCAGGAAAGAGAAAGCATCAAGAACCAGAGTGGACTATAAACTTCAAGGCCTACCACCCAGCAGCCCATCTCCTCTAGCCAGGCCCCATGTCTCAAAGGTTCTGAAACCATACAAAGCTAGGGATCAAAGGTTAAGTATGTGAGCCTATGGGGGACAATTTACACTCAAATTGTATCAAGGTATATATGTTTAAACAGTCACTAGGAAGTGGAGGGCAAAGAAATGAAAATCAAGCCGGGTGATGGTGGTGTACGCCTTTAATCCCAGCACTGGAAGGCAGAGGCAGGCAGATCTTTGTGATTTCAAGGTCAGTCTGGTCTACAGAACTAGTTCTAAGACAGCCAGACTATTGTTACACAAAGCAAGCCTGTCTTGGGGGAGAAAGAAAGAAAGAAAGAAAGAAAGAAAGAAAGAAAGAAAGAAAGAAAGAAAGAAAGAAAGAAAGAAAGAAGAAAGAAAAGAAAAAGAAATGCAAATCACAGGGAACCATACCTAGTTTAGGCAATTAAAGACCAACTTCCTAATGAAAATAGAGCAGGGTCTTGGAGTATGAGTTATCCAGGTGAAAAGCAGAAGAAATCATTTCTAAGAAATTGTATTCAAAGAGGAAAACACAAGAGAAACAACAGAGCCATAGAGGAAACAAAAGAACCTGAATATAGATAAGACAAAGCCATTCCAGAAACATCCAAAGTAGCGTGAGATCCAGAGAGGGCAATGGTAGGCAGAGACTCAAGAGACTCCCACAGACTTGGTTAAAACATTCGGACTTTCTCCTAACAAATGGGCAAAGGCCTTAGAAGATGAGAGTGGGACTGTTACGTAGATATGGAGAAGCTTAGCAGAGTACCTAGTAACCCTGTGTTGGCCGGGTTAGGTATCCTTAGCCTCAGCTTACAGGCACTACTCTTTGTGTTACCAGTGTGAGATAAAGGACCCAAACTCTGCCTGCGCTGTGGAAAGAAACTTAAGTGACTGCTTCTGGGAAGACTGGTAAAGCCATCCCTGACAAGTGGCGACAGAGTGCAGAGCCCAAAGCAAGCGTCTTTGCAATCATATTCTTCCTCCTTGTTTTTCTATTCATCCCCCACTTACAGCCTCCTCAATGAATTCACACACTTGTTAAGTGATGAAGTCATAATTCTTTCTGGCAGGCCTGTCATTCCCATAATTGATTCTTTGCTGGAGCCTAAACATATAAAAAATGCAGGTGGACCAGATTATATGTTTGCAAGGAAAGCCAGGAGTGGGGGGCGGTGAGCAGACAGGAATGGTAGAAAGAAGAGTAAGACTCCCCAGGCTTCAGTCGTCATCCCTGAAAGAAACAGGTAGACAGCAAGATAACACGTATGCATTCACCGGGGTCAAATAGCTCAGTGCTTCAGGGTCAAATGCTCTGCATTCTTGGGTAGCAGTGATAACCACAGGGCTTGGTGGAACAGGAAGAAAGCCAAGATAGTTGTTTTTAGTTTTTTACATTGTTCACTTCCTTTGCCTTAGGTCTTGCTGTGTTTAGATTGTGACATAAGATTGCATTAAAAGCTTAAAATGTCTAACTTAGGCAGGACAGTAGTATTAGAATATTAGTTGGAACTCAGATGGTCAATGATGCATTTGTAGCCTGTTTTATTTATGGAAAAAACTGACGTGACCTCAGTGGTGAGATCCTGACACCAGTCCTACCATACATGTGTGTCCTTAAGCATAACTCCAAACAACTCTCTTAAATTCCCACTTGCACAACTAATTGCTAAAGTCTAAGAGCAGGGCGCATATTAGTTTGGGCCCTGGAGTTCCTATACCATGCTGTATATAGAATGACCCTGACTTGAAACAGATAAATGGTGAGGAAAACCACAGGTACTGGATGAGAAAAATACAAACACAGATAATGACAAGGCAAACATGTATGCAGCAAGGGTTAAAGAGTGGTACCAGTGAACATGGCCCCAACTACTCAAATGAGAGATGGCAGCAGAAGGTAATATAGCTATGCAACAAGAATCTGTAATCAGAGAGATCTTGGACCACTTGCCAGGCCACACAGTAGCTGTGTGCATTCGGTAGCCGACTCCATGGAAGCCAGATCTTAGGTGTGACTCTGGGAAGTCAACAGCCACAAGGCAAACATGTATGAATCCAGGGAAAGCTCTTGTTTCCTTTGTCCATCTCTGTAGCATGTTCCACAGTTGAAATTACTTGATTAAAGATATGAGGAGACTTACTATGCCCTCAGAGGAAGAGAACATTCTCTCTAGTAGTCAAAGCTGGATAGCGGGGAACTTCTGGTTAGAATCTCACCTTTTCCATTGGATTTTTCTAGGTTTTAAGTAACTCAAAAACTCAAATGCCCTTAGAAATATTAGCTTGGTCTTATGGCTCATGGGGGTTTGAGAATAGATAAGTAGATCAAGCAAGGAGTTGCTTGCTATAGAGACTACTTCAAAGTGAATAAAAACAATGATTTCTTTTACCAATGCTCAACACAGCATCGACTTCAAACTTCTAGGTAAAAGGGGACATGAGTGTCTCCCAAGATGAAAGCTGGGGGTTCTCAGAATAAAACAGAGCTTTACCATTCTTAGAATGATGAGGTGCAGGGAGAGAGTATTCTTGAGCGTCGTTGCAGCTTGAATACAACTGAGTGGTAAGGAATATGCTTGGAGCAAGCAGGGCCCAGGCTTGTAAATGCAACATTCAGAAGCTTGTACTGCGAGGATTGACTAGGAAGATAGAGGAGCAGTGTTGAAATAGAGATTTCCTTTGTGCTAATGACTTTTATGAATAAGGAAGGAGAAGAGAAGTGGCAGACCCTGGGCGGTAGGGAAGGAACTAATACCAGTGTGTGTCTATGATGGTAAGTCAGAATTTAGCACAATATATGGACCAAATAGAAAAGCCTCTTGCTTAGGCCGCTGAGTCTGAACTATGAACAAATGGAATGACTGAGCATATTCCTTCTCTAGGTTTGCACCTGAGAGTGACAGCTAAACACAGGTAAAAGAACATCTTTTTCATTAAATATATTATTTTTCTACATACAATGTACTTTGATTATATCACCTCTTACTCCTTCCTACCCCCTACATAACTCCTCCCAGACCTACCCCACCGCTCTGCACCCTCCGAACTCCGTGTCAACTTCTTTTTAATGGCTCACCAAATTTAATTTGTATCACCCATGTGCCCAAGGATGTAGGGGCACCCACTGGAGTGTGCTCAGACCACCAGGGGCTACACACTGAAAGAGAAGCAACTCCCCCCCCCCCCCCGCTTCAGAAACCATCCAGCCGGTGTCACTAGCTCCCCAGTTAGGGGCTGGGAGCTTGTGAGCTCCCCCCAACTCCCTCCCCCACCAAGCTGAAATGTTGAAGACTCAATCTTCTGCACATCTTGTGCAAGCAGCCACAGCTGCTGAGACTTCATGGGTGCCGTGGTCCAGTCACGTCCAGAAGAAACTGTTTGATTTTGGCCCTCCCTGACCTCTGGCTCCTATACCCAGTCCATGCCGCTATGGCCCACAGTGGTCCATGAGCCTCAGGGGTGGGCAACATGAAATAGATGTACCACGTGTGACTGAGGACTCGGCACCTATTCTCGGCACAAGGTCTGAGTTTCTGTGTTAATAGTCATCCATTCTAAGGAGTCTTTAATGAGTTCCAGGAGCTGCTCTAATCAGTGAGTACAGAGACAGGATTTAGAAGGCGGTCTGATGCTATATTCACAGAGCAAAATAATAATACTTTACCCCTGGGGTTTGTGAGTTCCCCCCAACCATGTGCGCTTGGTCAGAATTGCAATAGTAGACATATGTTTCTGTCCAAGGAGCAGACCTTAAATTCAGTCAGGAGAAGGTTAGTCCTATACCATCTCTCCCTATTACACCAATGGGCATATTTTACCACACTGATCATTATTGTAATCTGCAGGATGAACATCTTTAGTGGATAATGACTGCTAAGGTCGCTGAAATATTACATATTGTTATTCCG